>NW_026111523.1:390000-445000 GCF_024679095.1 Eriocheir sinensis
TGATGGCGGAGCTTTTTTTCTTTTTTTCTTATGAGCTGTCTCCTTAGCTGGCAAAAAAAAAAAAAAAAGTCCCCCAACGATAGCTGGCACAAGCCGTGACAGCCCTTACTCTAGCAGACGACGCCTTGTCGATACAAACCAAGTGCTTTGTTTACGTTATGGATGTGGATACGGGCAACCGACCTTGGCCGTGTGTGACGCACACCTGGAAAAGTTGGAGTTAACGGTTGCCCTAGCTGCCTCCAACGCGGTGGGAGAAAAAGGCCCAGTGTGACACCAGGTTACGGACAACCGACAATTCGCTCCTGGTTGGGCGCATGGGCATTGCCTGTAACCCCAATGGTTGGAGGAAAACGGCCAGTGTGACACCGCCTTAAGGCAGTGATCCCGCTGATTGGGTGAGCGCCAGAGATGACGTCATCGGACTCACAGCGAATCACAAGAGTGTTTTCAGAACTGTCAGCCAGTCATAAGGCAGCCGTCTTCAACTGCGGCTTCAAAACGACTCGTTCTCTCTTCCCATTTTCTTTCTTTTTCCAAGGTACATATTTTTAGATAAAAAGGGAGGAAAGGCGGAAAAACAGGTCAGCCTTACAGGTAAGAACAAATAAGTGCTTTCCAGTGTTTTCAAGACACAGAGTTTTGCAATCCTCGAGTTTAGCGCTAAACCCTTGGAACAAAGCAAGCGCGAAACTTGCTCCTTGTTAAGCAAACCCATGTCATGGCCTACATTTTAGATCCTTGTTAAGCAAACCCATGTCTTGGCCTACATTTTAGATCCTTGTTAAGCAAACCCATGTCATGGCCTACATTTTAGATCCTTGTTAAGCAAATCCACGTCTTGGCCTACATTTTAGCTCCTTGTTAAGCAAACCCATGTCATGGCCTACATTTTAGATCCTTGTTAAGCAAACCCACGTCTTGGCCTACATTTTAGATCCTTGTTAAGCAAACCCATGTCATGGCCTACATTTTAGATCCTTGTTAAGCAAACCCATGTCTTGGCCTACATTTTAGATCCTTGTTAAGCAAACCCATGTCTTGGCCTACATTTTAGCTCCTTGTTAAGCAAACCCACGTCTTGGCCTACATTTTAGCTCCTTGTTAAGCAAACCCACGTCTTGGCCTACATTTTAGATCCTTGTTAAGCAAACCCACGTCTTGGCCTACATTTTAGATCCTTGTTAAGCAAACCCACGTCTTGGCCTACATTTTAGATCCTTGTTAAGTAAACCCATGTCTTGGCCTACATTTTAGATCCTTGTTAAGCAAACCCACGTCTTGGCCTACATTTTAGATCCTTATTAAGCAAACCCACGTCTTGGCCTACATTTTAGCTCCTTGTTAAGCATCAGCATAACCTTGTCACTCATGTATTTTTTTTTTTTTTTACAAGATGACGGCTCAAGGGCAACAAAAAGCCCGCTACTCACCGCTCCCACAACAGATAAAAGTAAAGAGTGGCCAAAAGAGAGGTCAATTTCGGGTGTCTTGCAAATTTCCTTACACACGAGCACAACAAAGGTACAGAACAAGACCGGGTGGAGTACTCACCGGCGCGGCAGCAGAGGCACCAGGAGGGTGTGGGTGTGTGGCCCTGACCACCAACTTGCCTGGAAAGAATATGTCTTGTTGTTGATAACTACAATAAACGTAATTATGAATTTTAATGAACATAATTGCTTTTTGAAAGCACAAGAACACGACTGAGTCTACTGTCTCATTATTAGGATACAAATTTAACCCCATGGTGATTGCGGTCCCTCCTCTGTTGCTCTGTGCTGGCTGCCTTAACTTGCCTGGGCTGAGTCATCAGTCAGGGTTGTCCACTTGTGACTTCCCCGTGACAACTCACCCTGGCCAAGGTGACACACTGAGCCGTGCCTTCACTTGGCACTGCCAAAGTTTATCACAAAAAAATGTACTCACAAAAGTAAAACAATAATCAACAAAAAAAAATATTTAAGAAAAAAAAGTCATTTTTTTCTTATCAAGTGTTAATAGCACAAAAACTGTGCTAGGTCGCCGTCGCATGACCCTCCAACACAACCCCAACAATTTACATTATGCAACTAGGGGTCTAAAATGGAAAATGCTGAATAGTACAGATGGCGCCACTATAAACACTTGCCTGCACCACAACGGGCTGGGGCCGACCATCAGGACCTACTATGAAGGCCTACTGGCGCCTCAGGCCAAGACGGAAAAAAAAAGAAAAAAAAACTATAATGCCATGTTGTAGGGTTCATCAGGGCTAGCAAATGTTATTATACAATGTCATGTCTACAATGCTTGGGTAAGCCAGGAAAACAACTTGAAGAGAACAACAACAAGAAGATGGACAATCTGTATATAAAAATCATGATTTTTCTACCCTGGAAGTGTGTGATGATGACTGGAAACTGACTCAATGCACTTATTAAAGCTTATAAGTGTGTTTTGGAAGCCTACTAGTGTTTGTATAAAGCTGAACACTGGCTTAGCACACTTATTAATCCGGTGACAGCGACGGGCCAAATTTGTGGCTTTACCACGTACCAGCGACGGGCCAAATTTGTGGCCTTACCACGTACCAGCGACGGGCCAATCTTTTGCCATAATATAAACCCCTCAAAATAGATGATGCATAAACTGATCACAAATGCGATGATATGTATTATGAAATGGTTTGCGTGAGTGATGATTTTTTCTCATTGATTCCCTTAGAGGGGCCTTAAGAAACATGATCCCCCCCCCAGCTGCCGGGTAAAGGCCTGTAACTGTGTATTGGTGACTGAACACTGACTTAGCAAACTTATTAAAACCTATTAGTATGTGTTTGAGGCCCAAGTGTGTATTTATGACTGAAAACAGATTTAATACACTTTTTAAGGCGTATATGTGTGTGTTTGAAGAGTGTAAGTGTGTGTTTATAGCTGAACACTGACTGCACACTTATCAAAGCCTATTAGTATGTGTTTGAGGTCTGGAAGTGTATATTTAAGGCTGGAAACTGGCATAACACACTTTTTAAGGCATGTAAGTGTGTGCTTGATGCCTGGAAGTGTGTGTTTATGGCTGAGCACTGACTGCACACTTACTGAAGCCTGTAAGTGTGTGTTTGAGGCCAGAACGTGTGTATATATGAGTGAAAAGACTTAACACACTTTTTAAGGCATGTAAGTGTGTGTTTGATGCCTGGAAGTGTGTGTTAAAGGCTGAGCACTGACTGCACACTTAATGAAGCCTGTAAGTGTGTGTTTGAGGCCAGAAAGTGTGTATATATGACTGAAAAGACTTAACATACTTTTTAAGGCATGGAAGTGTGTGTTTGAAGAATGTGTGTGTGTTTATGGCTGGACACTAATTTTGTACACTTATTGAAGCCTGTGAGTGTGTGTTCGAGGCCAGGAAGTGTGTGTTTAAGGCTGACAGGCTCTCCCTTCCGTTACTAACGCACCCAGGTCTGCCGTATCACCCTCCCCCAATCCTACTCTTCCACTTTCCCTGGTCCTTGCTTCCTTTTCCTCCCTTTGCTCATCGCCTCCGGCTCCACCTCCCTCCTCCACTTCTTGACTCTCTCCCATTTCTTCTCCTCCATCATCACCATCTTCGCCGAGCTCTTTACTTCCACATCCACCGCGTCATGGCCACACTTCCCTCCCACTATTAACAATTAATTTCAGTAGTATTAAAAACAAAATAGCTTAATTACACCATCTAATCTCTACACATAACTAGGGATTGTCGTTTTGGACCTTTTTCTTTGTCCTGGGATTCCGGGATAAAATTAGCTCTAATCCCGGAATCCCGGGAATTCCCGGGATTTTCAATTGTCTAAAATTGCACATTATTCCTAGTCTCCCTTTCAGGTTTTTGATGTGCTTAACATTAATAGATATGCAGAAATATTACTGTAGATTGACTGTCTTACTAATTCCACTTAATGTTTAATTCCAAATTTCCAGCAAACACATTGTTCCTCAACAAAGTAAAAGGAGCAAGAATAAGAGCTAAATATGCTTCCTTTACTGCTTTATTTTTGTTCTGCTTCCGAATTCCAATGCGAGTGACAATGTACATTATAGTTCATTATCGATGATAAAAAAATACATTTGTTTCCATTTATATTCAGTGAAATGAAGAGAGTACTTAATGACAGAAAATGTAGTAAACATTCTTTATTTATATCATGAATTAAATGTTATTATTTACTATGTTATTATCTATCTTAAAATATGTTATTTTTCTTACTCTTTTTGGTATGTCATTACCCAAAGATGATAGTTAGACATTTGTCACATTACATGTCCAACATAAAAAAAAACGTTACGTACCATCGCAGCAACCAGTAGCTAAAGCGTTGGGAACTATGGCAACAGCGATCAGCTGTGCGGGCAGGCAGGCAGACAGACAGACAGACTGTTTACTGTCAACCGTCACTGGTCGGTCACTCACGCGAGGAGGGAAAGTGTGCTGTTTTTCTTGTAATTTTGTTAAGTTGTCACGCTCATTTCAATGTCGTATACATACAGCAACGTGGAATATGCAGACATGGTGTTCATTATACGAGTTGTGTTACGGGTAACGGGAGTGCCGTGGCTGCTTTATAATACTCAAGACAATACCTAGACAGTAAGTCCTTCCTTCACACACACACAAAACATTCCACACCCTGTATATTAATATAAATAGAACCACAAGTCCACAACCATCCTACAGTCAAATTTGCCCCTATTTTTGTACTTAATTTCATCCCGGGAATTCCCGGGATGTGCAAAAATATCCCGGGATTTTTAAACCTTAAAAATTGTCCGGGATCCCGGGTAACAAACCCTACACATAACCCTGACATAATAGTATAGGGACTGAGATTTGGTAACTCCTGATGTTGAGAGTAGTGAGCTTTTCCTTCCCCCCTTTAGCATGACAGTATTCCGTAAAGACCGCCCGACAGACCTCGGTAAAGGTGGCGGTGTTATCATCGCCACCAAGCCGGGTCTTTGTGTTCAGCACAGGCCTGACCTTGACACAGACTGCTAAATCACCTGGGTCCACTTACAAACCTTCAACTGTAAATCTCTTCTTATTGCTGCTTTTTACAGACTGCCTTCTACTAATACAGACTATTTACACAACCTTCAAATTTCTCTTTCACGCATACAGGCAGACAAACACATCTAGATCACGGGTGATTTCAACCTCCCCGACATTGACTGGACTGCAGCATCCCCATTTGACCCTCCCGATGCTGACGCCCCCAACTCCATTATTCCCCACACAAACAGACGCCAACTACACGACACATTCGTTGACATCATAAATACATTTTCACTCTCACAAGCAGTACTCCAGCCAACACGGACACACATTGTAACACGCCCCGCTGGCCACGGTGGCCCTGTGACCACAGCACACACACTTGACCTTTTTCTCACCAACAACATTCTTAACATAACAAACACTCAGGTTGTTCCAGGACTTAGTGACCACGACATACTCATCGCTGACGCTGACCTTCAACCGATTAGACATAAACAGAGACTCAGACAGATATTCCTTTATTCAAGGGCTGACTTAAACATGATCAAACAAGACCTAACTGCCTTCAGCACTGACTTTTTTGCGAGTGACCTAAACACAAGACTTCCTTCCACCAACTGGAACAACCTGAAACACACCATACACACCTCAATGAACAGACACACACCACAAAAAACACTTTCTAGTAGGTACACACTCCCCTGGTTTTCCAGGGATCTACGCAGACAACATCGCAAGAAACAAAGACTCTACAGACGCGCGCAGACATACAACACAACAGATAATTGGACCGCTTACAAAAACCACCAAAAGACATTTGCCAAAAACATAAAAGTAGCGGAACGCAAACACATAGCAACTTACCTCTCAGACAACGTAAGAAATAACAAAAGAAACTTTTTCAGGTTCTTTAAGACGCGCAAACATGACACTAACACGATTACATCACTTAAAGTCAACACTAACACATCAGTAACCAGCCCACAACACAAAGCACAAATACTCAACACACAGTTCCAATCGGTGTACACACAAGACCACAACCTGACACCAAACATGCCACACAGCCCCTTCCCCCCCATAGCCCCCCTTGACATCACGACTAATGGAATACAGAAATTACTGGAAGGATTCGACACAACCAAATCGACTGGCCCCGACAACATTCCCGCCTTCATCCTTAAATCCTTTGCCCCCATCCTTGCCCCAATCCTTCAGGCCATATTCGCCCAATCACTATCATCCACCTCATTACCCTCTGACTGGCTTTTGGCAAACATTAATCCTTTATTCAAGACAGGTGACCGGACTGACCCAGCCAATTATCGCCCCATCTCACTAACATCGATTCCATGTAAAATTTTCGAACACATAATACACAAACATAATGAATCACCTTGACACATCCTTACTGACTCACAACAAGACCTAAACGCTCATGTGAATCGCAACTCATTACTACATATCACGACATTACGAGGCGACTTGACCGACGTGACATTAAACAAGTTGACACTATTGTTTTAGATTTTGCCAAAGCCTTCGACAAAGTCCCGCACAAAAGACTGACATTAAAATTGAGATACTACGGTATTCCAGGACCTATTCTTCACTGGATCACTGCATCTCTTACTAACAGGACTCAACGTGTTCTTCTTGACGGATCTTCATCTGACAATGTCCCTGTTTCTTCAGGTGTCCCACAAGGCACCGTTCTAGGCCCCCTTCTTTTCCTCCTGTACATTGACGATCTTCCACTGTCATCGCCTAACTCTTCCACTAGACTACTTGCCGATGATAGTTTAGAGCAGTAAAGACTACTGACGACTACAGACTACTACAAAACGACTTGGACGCCCTCCAGCGGTGGGTGCACCTGGCAGATGCACTTCCGACCAGACCAATGCAAACTTTTAAGATTCACCAGAGCGCACAACATCACACTTACACTCTCCACAATTCAGATTTAGAATCAATTCACACACACAGGTACCTTGGTATCCATCTCTCAACTAACTTGAAATTCAACACCCACATAGACCATATCAGTGCCACAGAACACTGGGGTTCCTGAGGAGGAATTTACATAACTGCACACCTGACATTAAACACATAGCTTATGACACGCTTGTGAGACCAACACTGGAATACTGCTCCATTGTGTGGGATCCTCACACACACAGAAACATTGATAGGTTAGAACAAATCAACACCAAGGCGGCTAGGTTCATTACAAACAATTACACTCGAACGCCTTGCATCACAATATGGGCAACAGATAAACATGGAACACATACGCAGACAAGTACACACTTACACTTATGTACAAGATCACAAACACTCACATTGACCCACAAACATACCTACACAACGCAAACAGTCAATGTACTCGTAACACACACATACCAAACATATCACACCAACACTGACGCATACAAGCACTCATACTTTCCACGCACCACACACCACTGGAACAGCCTCCCTCAACAGACTGCGGTACAATAGACTCATTCAGAAAACAGATACACACTCACTTGTCACCACAACACACCAACACTAACAATTACACTTGACTCACTTTCCTCCCCTGCACACCCGGCTCCCCCGTCCCCCCAACAGCCAACAAACATGTGTGTTATGCACCTGTACGGCTGCCCCGCGCATCATCAATCCAGATCCAGATCCAGAATTAAGACACCTCTCCTCCCGAGATCGACCTCTCTTTTGGCCGCTCATTACTTTTGTTTTTGTGGGAACAGCGATGAGCGGGCTTTTTTTTTACAGCTTTATTTGTTGGCCTTGAGCTGTTTCTTTAGCTGTAATAAAAAAAAGCAAATGAACAGAGGTTGCTAACCCATGGTTGCCCTGCACACATTCTGAATGTTTTGGCTCATGATTTGGAAATTGGTAACATAGAAGAACATGTGGTTCACGTTGTAAAATACTTATAAAACCATCACTCTGCCTCAGCAAGATAACGTGCGAAAGGCGGTCAACGTCTTGTTCTGCCCCAGGACACTAGACGGACCAGGCGTGGCTGACTGAACATATAGCAGCTCAGGTAAATTTGTGAAGTTGACAGGGAAAACATTGATGTCAAAGTTAGAGTGTTTTATTTGTTTATTTTTCCATTCTATATTGCTGCCCTGCAATAACATCAAGATTTAAATCAATGAAATAAAAAAAAATCAAACAATATAAATCTTGATTCAAATCAATGATTTAAAAAAAATCATTTGATTTAAATCTTGATTTAAATTAATCAATGATTTTTTAAATCATTTGATTTAAATCTTGATTTAAATCGGTGATTTAAATCTTGAATTAAATCAGTGATTTAAATCAAACAACCCTGCTCCTCTCCCTTCCCCTCTCTCTCTCTCTCTCTCTCTCTCTCTCTCACGCATTATCACATTAAAATTGTTGTAAGTAAAGTTCCTTAATAAGAAGAAAAAACGTAAAAAAAAAACACCCATGAAAAAACAATAATAAAACGTAGAAAAGTGCAGCGCGGAGTACTTACCAACTTTGTATGTAAATTATATCGATGGTTTTTCGTGCGCGAAGAGAGAGCGAGAGAGTCGAAATTTCGGTTGGCCTATTTCTGAGTGAGATTTTTTTTCAAGTTTTGTTTGTATTGTGATTATTTTTCGTTTGAGTATAATTTAGTAGGTCGTTAACTATCCCTGTGTGTGTGTCTGTGTGCCTGTGTGTGTGTGTGTGTGTGTGTGTGTGTGTGTGTGTGTGTGTGTGTGTGTGTGTGTGTGTGTCTGTGTGCCTGTGTGTGTGTGTGTGTGTGTGTGTGTGTGTGTGTGTGTGTGTGTGAGTGTCTGTGTGCCTGTGTGTCTGTGTGTGTGTGTGTGTGTGTGTGTGTGTGTAATTTACCGTGGCCTGATCACGAGTAGGACTCGCTTTCGCCAGCAGGTTCCCTCCCGCTCATTATCGTCGATCTCTGGGAGGACCTCACACACCACACACCCCATCCCCCTTGCTCAAGGGGGGACAGTAACCACTCCAAGTCACCCGAAAGAATCCGGCCTGAGCGGGGCTCCAACTGCCGCCTGTTTGGCCGTTAAGCCTCGCAGCGCACCGCTCTACTGATAGAGCCACCGGAGCGCTGCTACAGAGTATCCCCAACTTTACCTTTTGATAGTTCGACAAGACTTTAAGCGTTGTGAATTTTGAATGTAGCTCAAAACAGATGTTCTGGATCGTTATCCACAAACATTCACATTCAATAAGGCTTTCATAGCGGTTGTGGGTGCTTCTATGGGTAGTTATGTAAGCCTAGTGATAGTTTGAGAAGGCCTCTGCACCGTGAATGTGAAAAACACTTATGAGCCAAAAGCGACTTCTTCAGCTGATGCATGGAAATAAACGCAAATGTAAAATTATTTACTTCGACCTAAAACAAAAGCACCGCCTGAGAGGATTTGAGCAGAAGAAAATAATCAGTCATTTGCACCGTGTTATACTAAATATGATTCCTTGAGTCAACGAAACACGCTCTTGACTGATTGGTGTTAGCGTGGTGATGAATCTATTAGCACCACCATCACCAAGACCACCACCATTTCTTATTTTCACTACCATCACTTCAACTACCAAAAACAACCTATTCCTATCTCCACCACCACCAGCACCAGCACCACCGAAGTCAACAGTTACTATCATTCTCTCCGTTTCCCCGTCAAGGATATTTTTCCCTCACTCTATCGACGCGGCCATTCACGGGCGAGGGAAAGGTAGGACGATGAAGAGCCCGCTCGAAACTGTGTACACAATTACACATATTGCCCCCGCCGCCGTCGAAAGCATTGTTGATGTGGTATCCAGAAATTGCTCAAATATTAGCCGGGAGAGAGCGGCGAGGCGGGGCGCGGGGTAGTCAACAGAGGCCGAAAAGTGACCAGGCTGGCAGAGTCGCCGCCGAGTTTTGGATTTTTTTTTTCTATTTTTTTTTTGAAGGCTGTTATTACTGTTATTATTGTTATTATTATTGTTCCGTCCGCTTTGAAGAGTGTGGCGGAGGTGGCGACAGTGTGTGTGTGTGTGTGTGTGTGTGTGTGTGTGTTGCCTCACGAGGTGTCAAGTAGAGTTCAAAGGCTGCTGCTGTGTTACGCCATCAACGTGCAGGTTACACAGTCACTGGACGCCCCGGGACACTCCGAGATGGTCAGCTGATATCACCGGAGCGACGACGGGGCGCGGCGTGCACTGCACACCCTGCGGGGCTCCATCGCGCTGCCTCGCCTCACACTGTAAAATGGCCGCCCCAAACACTGCCCCGCCACGGCCGGAGCTCTCACATGCTTACCGCTGCTACGTCATCTTCATACTGATTTTTTTTTTAAACACAACGTCCACTAAGAGGAGTGCCAACAGCCCGCAGACACAGGAAAGCCGCCCACGCTAGTGTAATACCTGTGAATGAGTCATCGTAACGGCCATCACGTCACGGGCTGCCGCTGCCGCCCCGCCCTCCGCCACCGCCGCCACGCCGCCCCGACCCTTCGCTGCCCTGCCCGTCCCCTGCTGCTGCCCGGCGGGGTGCCTCCATTGGCCTGAAGCTCACATTACCTCGTCTCGGTGTGAGAGGCGCCAGTACCGTCACAGTAAAGGGCGACAGATAAAGCACAAAGTGGCCCCTGGTGACGTGCCCGCCGCCGGGCGACACCCGTCCTTCTCCTTCGCCCCGCGCCCCGCTCCCTGCCTCTCATTCCGCGGCCCTGGCCTCTCCTGCTCCTCGTCACCGCACTGTGGCCATGGTAACAGTCACTTACGGCTGCTAGCGGCTCGTCTGTACATGAAGGGTGGCAGGAACAGTGACGCTGAGGAGAGAACACAATGTCGGGGTTGGCCGCGAGTTGACCAATCACAACACACGGGCCGCACTCACGCGGGCACCGCCGCCCATTCCACCAAGCCCTCTTCTCTGCCTTCCGCCCGCTGTGCCCCACGCCGCCGCTGCCTCACGGCAATGTATCATTTACTCAATCCTCTCGTCACCTCATCTCCGCGTGAAGGGCGCCGGTAACAGCTGCGTATCCCTTAGAGCAGGGATTGGGGAGGGAGGGGAGGAGGGACTGGGCGCGCGCGGCACATGGCCGCCATGCGCTAGGACCCATATCATGTAGTACAGCCCCGTTATCCTGCCCTAGCGACTCCACGCCCCTCCTTTCTCGTGTCCAAATGAAAGGGTTAACCAGAATCTCCACTCTTTCATCCCTTCCAATAGTAAACTTAACAGCAGCCTCCCTTGAACGGCGTTTTCAAACTTTTTGCTACAGCTGTCGGCTTCATACTCGGTTAAGATACTCTAGTCGGAAGATGGGTCCCCATGCACCATGGTGATATATTTTTCTCACTTACATTTTTGTAATCCTCAAGGTGTCTAGTAAACAGATTTTTATATTTATGGCCCCCCCCAAAATCTCCGCCCTCCCAGAAAATCTAGAGTGTTTGCGGATAGTGAGTAGAAACCTAACTCCCTTATAATGTGCTACAACTATAATACGGAATGTGTCGTCGGCTGTAGGCATATGCAGGCGCGGATACGGGGGTGGGAAGCTAGATGGCCCGGGCCCCCCCCCAAAAAAATATTAGGATAACTAAAATATTTGAAATACACATAAATTGAGAAAACATAAAATATATTTAGGATACCCCTAAAAAGCTAGAGAGCTGGGGAGCGAAGCCGGCCGCCGCTTGATAGCTCTGGACGCTGTCCTCCAAACTTTAAAAAAACTCCTCCTCTAAGGTTCCTTGGGCTTTACTATGCGGAGGTGGACGGGATGCTCAGGCAAGATTTAATTTTTTTTGGTGTCTGATGTAATTTTTCACTCTCCTACAGGGCCTGGGCACAACGGGCACGTGCCCAGGGACCCGCGCTCTTATGGGCCCCGCACTCGTCTAATAATCTATATACTCGTATAGGGCCGTAGTACGCCGTACCCGGGGGGCTGGGTGTCGGACGATCCCCCTCCCCCATCTGCTAAAATGTCCACTTTCTGAGAGAGTCAAAACGAAAACTGATATCTTTCTGTTGCATTTCTGGAGAACTCAGGATTTTCTTTATATATTTTCAGTGTTTAAGTTACGGAATCGTATATTGAATATTATAGAGCAAGATTTAAAGGCCTAGGAAAAAATCTTTGTAACCTCATTCCTCACATGCAGGCAGAAAGTAAGTTTTAGTGCAGGCACTTTCATCATTCGGCACTTCGAAGAGGAAAGAAGGGAAGACTTCCGTGCAGTTGTGCACGCCAGGCCTCACCGGTAAAGGTTTAGCCTGGCTCCTTTTGCGCACCGCTGAAGACCTTGGATTGGATACGACAAAGTGCAGGGGACTTGGTTTCGATGGAGCAAGTGCCATGATGGGAAAATTCAAAGGTGTGCTCTCATGAAGAAGTACACCCTGGCCAAGCCAATCCACTGCTTTAACCACCGGCAGAATCTAGTACTGACGAAGGCGTGTGACGTCAAGGAAGTGAAGATCGCTCTTCAAACACTGACCGAGGTGTATAACTTCGTTCATTCTTCGAATATGCGCTCTCTCCGCTGCACAGAGGTTGTCAAGCTTACCTCGGCCAAGCGCGAAAAGCTTGTTCTCTGTGCCCCACCAGGTGGATTGAGAGGCATGACGCAGTGCTGGTTTTCGTTGAATTTCTGCCTGTCATCGCTGTTTTTCTCGAAGAAGAACTTGACGCCACCGCTGGGCTCCTTCTCATCGCCATAGTGTCCCCCGCTTTCTCGTTGGACTGGTTGTAGTGGTGTGTATATTGGCGCATACTCTCGAGCAGAGCCGAACTCTTCAGAGAAAAGATGGCGACCTGGTGTCAGCCTATGCCACGACTCGTTGCATCGAGACCATTGTTGCCAAATTCAGAGCAGATGCGGAGAATCATTTCCACGACGTGTTCATGAAAGCGGAAGAGCTTTAGGTCGAGGTGGGGTCATCGCATAACACCATCCCTGTGCCACGACTCTGTGGACGACAGACCCAGCGATCAAATGTTCCGGGCGAGAATGCTGAGGAGTACTACCGCCGGGCGGTGTACATTCCGTTCGTGGACCACGTCTTGGCTGAGTTTAAGAGTCGGTTCGGCGACGACACAGTGCCTATCGCACTTCAGCTCAAGCAGCTCCTCAAAGGCCCTGAAACAACGGATGTTGCGGCTGTGCTTCAAGCGACGAAGCTCTACGAGCTCGACATCGGTTAGGTTTGTAATTTATTTATGACCTGTATTATGATCACCCTTGCTGCTTACATATCGAAATACACGTTTAGTTATCTTCGAATGCTCGTATGGTGATGATTTCTACCTGTTCAGATCTGCCTTTTCACTGGTCGGATGTACAATTTGAATTGTTTCTTTCATTTGTCACATATGCGTTGATTGCTCGGGAGCTGCGGATTTTAAGCAAAGAACCGCCATCACTATCCATTGGCCGTCACTGTTTTGAGACTGTCGCTAACTTATGAAATTTTACCATCGGGCCAAAACCCAAAATTGATTTTCTGGTTCCGCCCCTGACTCCATGCCTTCCATCCCTCCTCTCCTTGCTTCCCACTTTCATTTAACCCTGGTTAATTATAATTGTAAGGAAAACGGATGATAGGAGATACCTCTCTCTCTCTCAGAGACACGTCAGTCCTCTTCGACGGACCGACTTGGGGCGGGATTCATCAAACCATTTACCGGACCTCTGTTTGGTAAGTCTCGCGGTATCTCCGCCCACCCGGTAAATCGGCATTCATCAACCACTTACCGGAGCCGTGGTAGGCAGGCTAAAGTTACCGCGGCTCCGAGCACCCGTAACTGAGTTACCGCAGGCGTGGTAAGTGGGTAGATACTGCCGCGGCTCATGTTCGGAGGCGATTTTGAGCCTATGTATTTTTTACCTCGTGACGTACCCTACACCATCAGAAGCAGAAAAGCATGCAGATTTAGGATCTGGGCTTATAGAACCGATGTGACGAAAACCAGCTTAGTACGAAGGAGTTGAAGATAAATAATGCAAGAAAATGTGTACTCCCTATTCATTTAACTTTGATTTTCGTATGTGTATTTACACATTATTGTTACAATTTTATGCTAGTGTGATGCAGAATTTTCTCAGGAAGATGATGGCGGTCTCCATTTTTCTCAAAAATGAATTATGGGGTCAGGAAACGGGGTGGGAGTGAGGTGTGTGAAGTCGTCGGTTTGGGATGAACTGGGCAGACCCGTGCACGGCCTCAGGCCGGCTTCACGTGCAGGCCGCACTCTATAGTATGTAAGTCTGTGGAACTGTCCACCCACATGACTTTTCCCTTCTTGTTAAAACACTGCAGAGGGAATAATGTTCTGTCTGTGACAGTCACCTCCCGTCTCAAGTCTCCAATATTCTTGCTGTGGAGTTTAATGTCGTAAAATTTTGCTCTGACCTCCTCCACACTACTCACGAAGCCACTCGATCTCGCCATTCACCTCAGCAGCCACAACTTCCCGCGCCCACACCCATTGCTTGGCTGCACCAGTGAGGCATGATGGCAATGGCCCCCTAGCCAATTTTGGTTGCGAGGGGTGAGTATGGGCAAACATTAGAATAATACCCAATCTTGTGATAGCGAGGCACGCAGCTGGAATTGGCGACGGAATACTATGAAGGTAACATACAAAAATGTTCAGAATATAGCTAAGCTACATAAGCGAGTATATTTTTATTTCAAGAATAAATATACAAGTAACGTGCATTCATTCATAAAAAACGCATCTAATTGAGGGATCACCACGCTAATTATTTGTTTTAAGGCAGTATTTACGCCTGTACAATACACATGTCTTGATTTTGAAGTCTGCGTATTAGTAAACAAACGACACGTGAAAGCTGAAATACAGCATCAAAGGTCGCACGAGATTGGCTATCCAGCCCAACCAATCGTTGCTAGGGTGCGAGTTACCGGAGCGTTACCATACCGTTGATGAATGCCGTGTTTGAAAGATGCCGCAGCTCTGGTAGCGCTCCGGTAAATGTGAGAGATACCGGAGGCGTGGTTGGTAAGATTGATGAATCCGGGCCTTGGTCTGATAGATTTTGATCGCCTATAGAGTCGGTCTGTCGGCACCCTGCTACGGGCCGCCTGGGCCCGTATCCTCGACAACTATTAATACTAAACTTGGTATTAACTTTCGACTTTGGTATTAACTTCACTCTCAAAGTGTATCCTCAACAACTATTAGCCTAATACCTACTATTAACTTTGGTATTAACTTGGAAGTGCTGGCGAGGACTTCTAAACATTTAATAGTAAAGTTAATAGTGAATCCCAGACCCAGACCCATATCAATATGGCCACCGAACTTCCTCGCCCAGCCCGCCTCCGCAGTTTAGAGTTTGATAGGACGTTTTGGAACTGTATAACGATGGTGAACTTGTCAAGACATACATATTAGACCGTGCAGGAATGGAGTATGTGACTGATTTGGTGAGAAGAGAGCTACAAGATCCAGTTCAAAGGGAGCATTCCCTCACCCCGGGGTTGAAAGTGATTTTGACTTAAAGATACTTGGCTACAGGAAAAATGCTGCAGTGTTCAAGTGATGAGTTTGGGGGTAAGCCAGAGTAGTGTAAGCAGGGTGATTGCGGAAACTCTGGCCGCCCTCAGTGCTCCGTAGGTAGTCGGGAGGTTTATCCAGTCTCCCCTTGATAGGGTGGAGATCCGTGAAGAGCAAGCAGAATTCTACCAACTTGCCGGTGTTGTGGGAGTGATAGACTGCACCCATGTGAAAATAATGGCACCAAAGGAAAACGAAGTAGTTTATGTCAACAGAAAAAAAAACATAGCTTGAACATACAATTAGTGTTTGATGCCTTTGTTATTGATTAAAATGTGAAATATTTGAGTTAAGGAAAACAAAACATGGGAAAAAAAACTTTTATTTATAGCAGAAAGGTACACACATGCAAATGAAAAAGATGACATTAAAATTGCATTAAAATGTAATTTAGAATATGATTTATAATTATTGTTGCTTTAAAATCAAGTTAGAAAGCAAATTACTCTTGCCGGTTATTCGTATTGAGATAATTGTGGTAAGAAAGCTTGTTAGAGACGTCTGCCAGTGTGAGGGAGCAGGAACGAAAGGTCGAGGTGACCACATCGCGAACATCATGACATGTGTGAAGTAAAACGAGGTTACTTGGTTTCTGTTTACAAAGTTCCAAGTGGAAAAACAACTTTATTGTGAATTCAGTGTATACTTTTGTGGAGTATTGTGTTTACTGAGTGAGTTGGTGACCAATCTGTTGCTATTTGTGTCTTGCTTGAAGATATTCATCATTGGATTCAAAGCTATGGTATTAATGTGCAATACTAGTCATCATAATAAAATACGTAGTAATTAATTATATATGTCAACCTATTTATTTTCATGAGATCATGGTATGACCACTGAAAAACATAGCTTTTTTATCTTGGCTCCATTACAAATTCAATATATAATTACTCTATTAGTGGAATCTAGTTTTCAGCATCTTTTATTATTATGCCAATATTCTAAGCACTCAGCTTGCAAACATGCTTAGGTTTATGTTGTCAGCTTGGGTCGGACTTATGTGAACACTTTACCAAGTGACCTAAGATTACTCAATGCTCGCAAAGCTATGGTATTAACGTGCAATGGTCATCATACCAAAATACGTAGTAATTAATTATATATGTCAACCTAATTATTTTCATGAGATCATGGTATGACCGCTGAAAACATAGCTTTTTTTATCTTAGCTCCATTACAAATTCAGTATATAATTATTCATATATTCAGTAAAGTAGTGGAATCCAGTTTTCAGCATCTTTTATTATTATGCCAATACTCTAAACACTCAGCTTGCAAACACGCTTAGGTTTATGTTGTCAGCTTGCGTCGGACTTGGGTGAACACTTTACCAAGTGACCTAAGATTACTCAATGCTACCATATAGGTATACTACATCTTTGATTGTGAGTTCATCAGAGAGCAGCATGAGTCTAATTAGGTGCTAATGAATATCCTGCCTGCATCACAGACTACATAAAATGCAAATATGATCAGTGCCTAAAGGTGTTATAAGCTAATGATGGTAAATATATATATATATATATATATATATATATATATATATATATATATATATATATATATATATATATATATATATATATATATATATATATATATATATATATATATATATATATATATATATATATATATATATATATATATATATATATATATAAACTGTCTGCCCTAATGTCCCTCCCACTTTTGAAGGCCAAATGACGCCCCGGATTGTAACAACGTATCTGGTAACACCCATGACTGGGTGCCGGTGCAAATCTCCTCATTTAACACCGAGAAATTAATCTAGGCTCTAGGGAACTCGGAAAATCTGTTAGAGAGTGCTGGCTGTAAGGATTGAGCTAGTGACCTTCGACATGCAAAAGCCATGTCTGTCAGTCGAGCCAATAAAGGTAAAGGTAAGTTGGGGCATACGCTGTAGCAGCGTGGCCTCGGTGCTCATCTCCGTAACATTGGCCCTTGAGCCTGTGGTGGGAGGGAGCCCATTACCCCGGGACACAGGGCCAGTGTGACATCCGGGTTACCACAGTTTCCCCAGGTAGTCATTTATCGACCAGCCCGAGAGGGAGGATGATCAGCTGGGTGAGCTGCACGCCGACTGCCCAGGCCGGGATTCGAACCTGGGCGTAGAAGCCACGCATGCTGACCACTAGACCACGGAGGCGTATTGGAGCCCAATCTCAAGTGAACCCACTCACAATGGCACACAATTTTTTTTCCGGTAAATTTTGTGCTTTGAATGAATTTGTTAACCATTTCTGTCGAAAAACAGCACAGATTATTTTTCACCCCTTCCACCCTAACCTCCTCAATAATAAAAAAAAGTGACAAAATCATAGCCTTGAGGCAGTAATATTCAGCCCCAGCATCAAAAAATTATACTGCTGCCCTATGAAAGGCATCTCTTAACTCCGATGAAGTAGGTGGTGACTGTGGTGGAGCAGCTTCATTGTCATCCCTGGCAGTGGCAGGTGTCATTGGGCCAGCAGATGATGAAGCAGTGGCAGGTGTTATTGGGCCAGCAGATGATGAAGCAGTGGGTGGTGTTATTGGGCCAGCAGATGATGAAGCAGTGGGTGGTGTTATTGGGCCAGCAGATGATGAAGCAGTGGCAGGTGTCATTGGGCCAGCAGATGATGAAGCAGTGGCAGGTGTTATTGGGCCAGCAGATGATGAAGCAGTGGCAGGTGTCATTAACAGCAGATGATGAAGCAGGTGGTGTTATTGGGCCAGCAGATGATGAAGCAGTGGCAGGTGTCATTGGGCCAGCAGATGATGAAGCAGTGGCAGGTGTCATTGGGCCAGCAGATGATGAAGCAGTGGGTGGTGTTATTGGGCCAGCAGATGATGAAGCAGTGGCAGGTGTCATAGGGCCAGCAGATGATGAAGCAGTGGCAGGTGTCATTGGGCCAGCAGATGATGAAGCAGTGGTGTCATTGGAATAGCAGATTATGAAGCAGTTGCAGGTGTCATTGGGCCAGCAGATGATGAAGCAGTGGCAGGTGTCATTGGGCCAGCAGATGATGAAGCAGATGATGAAGCAGTAGGTGTCATTGGGCCAGCAGATGATGAAGCAGTGGCAGGTGTCATTGGGCCAGCAGATGATGAAGCAGTGGCAGGTGTCATTGGGCCAGCAGATGATGAAGCAGTGGCAGGTGTCATTGGGCCAGCAGATGATGAAGCAGTGGTGTTATTAAATAGCAGATGATGAAGCAGTGGCAGGTGTCATAAGGCCAGCAGATGATGAAGCAGTGGTGTTATTGGGCCAGCAGATGATGAAGCAGTGGCAGGTGTCATTGGGCCAGCAGATGATGAAGCAGTGGCAGGTGTCATTGGGCCAGCAGATGATGAAGCAGTGGCAGGTGTCATTGGGCCAGCAGATGATGAAGCAGTGGCAGGTGTCATTGGGCCAGCAGATGATGAAGCAGTGGCAGGTGTCATTGGGCCAGCAGATGATGAAGCAGTGGCAGGTGTCATTGGCCAGCAGATGATGAAGCGTGGCAGGTGTCATTGGCCAGCAGATGATGAAGCAGTGGCAGGTGTCATTGGGCCAGCAGATGATGAAGCAGTGGCAGGTGTCATTGGGCCAGCAGATGATGAAGCAGTGGCAGGTGTCATTGGGCCAGCAGATGATGAAGCAGTGGCAGGTGTCATTGGGCCAGCAGATGATGAAGCAGTGGCAGGTGTCATTGGGCCAGCAGATGATGAAGCAGTGGCAGGTGTCATTGGGCCAGCAGATGATGAAGCAGTGGCAGGTGTCATTGGGCCAGCAGATGATGAAGCAGTGGCAGGTGTCATTGGGCCAGCAGATGATGAAGCAGTGGTAGGTGTCATTGGGCCAGCAGATGATGAAGCAGTGGCAGGTGTCATTGGGCCAGCAGATGATGAAGCAGTGGCAGGTGTCATTGGGCCAGCAGATGATGAAGCAGTGGCAGGTGTCATTGGGCCAGCAGATGATGAAGCAGTGGCAGGTGTCATTGGGCCAGCAGATGATGAAGCAGTGGCAGGTGTCATTGGGCCAGCAGATGATGAAGCAGTGGCAGGTGTCATTGGCCAGCAGATGAAGCAGTAGGTGTCTATTGGGCCAGCAGATGATGAAGCAGTGGCAGGTGTCATTGGGCCAGCAGATGATGAAGCAGTGGCAGGTGTCATTGGGCCAGCAGATGATGAAGCAGTGGCAGGTAATATTAATAGCAGATGATGAAGCAGTGGCAGGTGTTATTGGGCCAGCAGATGATGAAGCAGTGGCAGGTGTTATTGGCCAGCAGATGATGAAGCAGTGGCAGGTGTTATTAAATAGCAGATGATGAAGCAGTGGCAGGTGTTATTGGGCCAGCAGATGATGAAGCAGTGGCAGGTGTCATTGGGCCAGCAGATGATGAAGCAGTGGCTGGTGTCATTGGGCCAGCAGATGATGAATCAGAGGCAGGTGTTATTAGGCCAGCAGATGATGAAGCAGTGGCAGGTGTTATTGGGCCAGCAGATGATGAAGCAGTGGCAGGTGTCATTGGGCCAGCAGATGATGAAGCAGTGGCTGGTGTTATTGGGCCAGCAGATGATGAAGCAGTGGCAGGTGTTATTGGGCCAGCAGATGATGAAGCAGTGGCTGGTGTTATTGGGCCAGCAGATGATGAAGCAGTGGCAGGTGTCATTGGGCCAGCAGATGATGAAGCAGTGGCTGGTGTCATTGGGCCAGCAGATGATGAAGCAGTGGCAGGTGTCATAGGGCCAGCAGATACTGAAGCAGTGGCTGCTGCCGGAGCAGCTGATGGTATCTTTTCCACAAGTAATGAACAATGTGCTGGGATGGTCTCTAGCAATACTGATAAAGTGTGTATCTACAAAGAATATGAATTTAAGGGTAATTAATAAATTGTTTTAATAAGAATATAAAAGTTTTTGCCAAAAACATACAGGCCAGTCAATATTTCACTGCTGCTTGACTGTTGCTGCTGTCCTATCCCTAGCACATCATGTCAGTGCTGAGTGGCTCTGGTACCCCTTCAAATATATGAGACGAGCAGCCTATGATGTCATACACCAGTTTATTTGCCACAGTTAATGTCATAGTTATATAGGCAGGCGCCTGCGTATCTGTGGTGCCACACGTGTGGGGCACTCAGGTGCTGGGGGAAATGTCATTGTTATGAAGGGGCAGGGGTAAACCAGTGTATGCTGTGAGGCCTTGGTGTGGAAGTTCCCTGTTTGAACTGTGCAGCTAATCCCCCATACAGTGAGGGCCTTTTTTACTCCCTCAGGGGCTGTGCAGCTGAGAGAGTGGTGTACATGAGTGTGAGTGTGTGAGTAAGTGTGTGCCTGTCTTGGCTAAAACCCTTCACTGGGGGAAGACAACCAAGGTATTTAGATAGATTGATAGTCATTGACAGATGAACATTAAAAAAAATTCTATATCAAATATGCAGTTCACTGCTATGAACTTATTAACTTTAAGCTGAAATAAAGGCATTGTGGCCAGTATAGCTGCATTCTGTGAGCACATAAAAAACTAACTAATATAAGTTTTACATTTAAAGACATAACAACTAAAAAAAATTACCAGTCTGCCGCTGCTCATTCTTGCACTTGGCAATGCAAGGCTTTGATTTTTGTTGTACGTTGTACCAACGCCTCTCACAGTCATCCTGCGTACGGGGTCCACTCCCAGGGAAGGCACTGTCAGGGTATAAATGTGAAGCAAGTTTCTTAATCGTTTCACTATGGCATGCTATTTATTTCCCATACCTTCTCCAATAACATTTAATACATGCTGTGATGGAAAGCTAAATCAGTACCGGTATTTTATTTACATGCATCATAAGACATTAACTTTTTAGTTGTTATGAACATGGCCATAAATACTACTTTTCATTACCTACTTTTCTAAAATGCTTTTCTCTAAGTAGGATGATATTACACAATACAGCTATACAAAAAAATTCAAAGCATTAATCTTAATTCCATTCTTTTGAGTACTTCTAACCTAACATTATATCACCAGAAACTGTTTGACCAATGCTATCAAAATAATATTTTAATCTTACTTTACCATTCTCATAAAATCTACCTATTCCGATATAGACTTAACATAAAATACTTGTAAAAGTGTTGAGAGTCTGGCATGCCCAACCCCCCCCCCCAAAAAAAAATCTAAATAAGGAATAAATAAAATAACAGGTAAATATGACTTGACTCTCTTATACTAACCCCCTTTCCACCCTAACAAACTTGGGGACCTACCATGTTAGGTTAGGACGTGTTAGGTAGGACATGTTTAGCAGGAGTTGGTTTAGTTATGTTAGATTGTTGAGGGAGTGGGGGTTGCAGCAGAAATGGTCATGATGATGCTATTCACGTGGAGCAGTAGGAAATAATATGTCCTGTTTGGAAACTCTGTGGTTGTGTTTGTATACAAAAATACCCATTTGACGAGGTTAGGTTAGTTTGCAAGTTACTTGAATCATGGATATGTGAATATGTAACATACAAAATAAAAGCGTTAACCTTAATTTCATTATCTTGAGTACATTCCAATCTAACATTATATCACCATAATCTGTTTGGCCAATGCTATATATATACTATTTTAATCTTACTTTACCATTCTCACAAAACCTATCTATTCCCATATAGTCTTGAAATAAATTACTTTTAAAAGTGTCCATTGGCTGGCTTGCCTTGCATTCCCCCCCCCCCCCTCAAAAAAAAAAATAAATAAATAAAAATAAATAAAGAATGAAAACAGGGCAAATATGCCTTAACTATCTATACCAACCCCCTCTTCCCCCCCAACAAACTTGGCATGTTAAGTTAGGATGTGTTCGGTAGGACGGGGCAGGTTTGGCATGGTTAGGTTTAGCTATGTTAGGTTGTTGAGGGAGAGGGGGTTGTGGCAGAAATGGTCGTAATGAAACTATTCAGATACAGAATAAAAAGGTATGTTCTATTTGGAAGGTCAGTGGTTGTGTTATTATGCAAAAAATACCCACTTGATTAGGTTAGGTTAGTTTGTAAGCTAATTGAACCATGAATATGTGATTACTAACCTTGTTACAGCTTCTGCCACTTCAGTCCACGCTCTCTTCTTATCCTCAGGGGTGATACTCTTCCCATAACACCCTCTGATTATACGTATTTTTTCTTGAATTTGATGTAAGAAGACCGTTTCATCTGGCGACCAATTAAACTTACTCCTTTTCTGCGCTGGTTCTCCGGCCCATAGATGTGCTCACTGGGGCAGATGACATGGTTATGGTGCGGTAATTTCAGCAGAGCAAGTCGTGACGCAGGAGGGGAGATACGGGTATTGACGAGTGACGGAGTAAAAGCAGCCTTTGAGGCTGCTTCTATCTGCCACAAAACTCAGTATTTTCTTGTGTTTGCCATTTATTATGTTTTTGTTGTACATTTATACCTCTTTTCTTTATTTTTCTTTTGAAATATACACTTAATTCATGTCGGATGTTTACGTTTTGCACGGAGGCGTCCTTAGCAACGAGCCCGCCATAAAGAAGAAGAAGAAGAAGATAATAGTAGCCAGGGATTTGCTAATACCTACACTCAAAGTTGACGAGGATAGGTTTTACTCTTAATAATTTGAAATTATTATCTTTGATAGTAACTTTAAGAGTAAAAGTTAATAGCTCTCGAAGATACGGGCCCTGGTGCAGGAGGAGCGATCTTTTCCCTCTTAACTTCCCTCTTGTCTTCGGACAAGGGCCCGTTCCCCTAGTAATACTAGGGGTAGATCTTTAACAACAACCTTTCCTACCTTCCTTCCCTTTCTGTCACTCCTTCCGCCCCCTCTCTCTCTCTCTCTCTCTCTCTCTCTCTCTCTCTCTCTCTCTCTATCTCTCTCTCTCTCTCTCCACAGTGCCACTGAGATTAATGATAAGTAGAAATAGTAATAAATGAGTTTTAAAGATTAAGTAACAAGTTAAAGGTAGATGGTTTGTTAGAAAACATTAGGCTATAGGGAAGATAAAGATGAAAATAGCATTGACAAGAATAAAAAAAAAGGAGGAAAAAGGAAGAAAATAAGTGGACGAATAACAACATCAACAGTTTCTTGCCCCCGCCCTGCCCCCGAACACACCGGAATGGAACTTCGACTCACCCCACAAAAAAATCACCCACGACAACGGAAATAAAAAAAGAACGTGAAAGATAAAATAAAAACCTCCTTCCTCAGCCAGTCACTCTCGGCACTTAGCGACACGCGAGCCGCACTAATTGAGCTGAAGTGGCCGAGCAGGAGCGAAGGAAGTCGAGAAAATGGCCAGAATTAAAATGTAAGCCCCTAAGTCACACACACACACACACACACACACACACAGTTACTCTTTCAAGCCAATTTCGGAATTAAACTTTGCACACACACACACACACACACACACACACACACACACACACACACACAGTCACTCTATCAAAATGTAAGAACCTAAGTCACACACACACACACACACACACACACACACACACACACACACACACACACATACACAGTTACTCTTTCAAGCCAATTTCAGAATTAGACTTTGCACACACACACACACACACACACACACACACACACACACACACACACAGTGACTCTTTCAAGCCAATGTCATAATTAGACTTTTCACACACACACACACACACACACACACACACACACACACACACACACACACACACACACACAGTTACTCTTTCAAGCCAATTTCAGAATTAGACTTTGCACACACACACACACACACACACACACACAGTTACTTTTTCAAGCCGATCACAGAATTAGACTTTGCACACACACACACACACACACACACACACACACATAGAGGGAAACACATTAGACAGAGTAAATTTCACAAAATTTTTGGGTGTTTACATAGATGAGAATATGAATTGGAATCAACATATTTCATTTGTCACAAATAAATTAGCAAGGATGTGCGGTATGTTATACAGAGTCCGCAACAATCTCACACCTGAATCCCTCACTAGTATTTATTACACACTTTGTTATCCCCATCTCACCTATTGTGTATCAGTCTGGGCCTGTACTTGGCAGTCCTTCATTAAGGAAATATCAGTAGCTCAAAATAAAAATTTTAGGTGTATATTCTATATGAGTTGGTTTGAGTCAACACGAAATATAATTAATACACAAAATTTTCTTAGTTTTCCAAATATTCATAAATATTTTTTATTGTTAAGCATTTACAAGTGCCTTACACAGTATTGTGGAGGTCAGCCTTTCAGACTGGTACACACATCATACAACATTCGAGGTAATGATATCAATCTCATATGTCAACAGTTCAGAACTTCTCTCTTTAAGCACAGTATATTATACTCAGGTCCCCAAATGTGGAATTCATTGCCTCTACATATTAAGACTCTTCTCAATCATATAAATTTATCCATTTTTAAAAAATCTGTGAAAACTTATTTATATAATTGTCAAAGTAGTAATCAAATGTAGTGTGTGATATGAACTTAGTTTCACAAGTGTAATGTTCATTATTATTATTATTATTATTATTATTATTATTATTATTATTATTATTATAATTGATATTGTTATTGTTATTCTCAGCAACATATTATTATAATTATTCTTATTGTTCTATACGTTAGTTAATAATATATTAGGTACCAATTTTGTGCCAATGTAAACATTAAATAAAATAATATAATTCCATGTCTGTCGGGAAGCTTCGGCTTGACAGGCTGTGCCATTGCCATGTTTTATGTTATGTTTATATATAACAATATTCTTATATTTTAAAGGCAATAAATATTTACTTACTTACTTACTTACTTACTTACACACACACACACACACACACACACACACACACACACACACACACACACACACACTTTCCCCGACACAGGTATTACAGAACGACTCGGCCATTATTTCACCTCCATTGATATATTATTAACTGGACATAATAACACACGCATACACTTTGAACATTCGCCATACCTTTCTCTATCCTTGTTATCTAATATAAATGGTGAACGATGAGTGATGGCGAGGATTTCCAACGATTACTTAAGAAAACTAAATCTCTTAATACGCACGTAAACCACGGGAGGAAATGTCACAGAGAAGCTTTTTTTTTTTGGGGGGGGGGGATTTCGTTGGGGATATACCCCAATGGAGGAAGGCAACCCCCCAGACGGCTGGTAGAGAGATACCCAATTCTTTCAAGGAGGAGGCCCAACAACGGGGCTGAGGGTGTCGGACCTATCCCGTGCCACCCCCATGGCACGGGATAGGTCTCGAACCCACGCCCTAGCAACCCGCCGAAGCGCAAGGCCGAGACTCTACCACGGGACCACGGGAGCCCCCCACAGAGAAGCTTAACACATTCACCATACCTTCCTATACCACTTTGAATGACGGCAAATACCTACGGATAAGCTATGGTGAGGATGTTGAACGATTAAGACAAGAGAAATGCAACGCTCGCTACGGACATAACCAGGGGAGCCAATAACACAGGAGGGAAGCTGTGAACCCATCTTCCTCCACCTTCGTAACGCGTGATGGCTGACCAGCAGTGAGTGAAAATGAAGATGTTCATGGAGACCAAATTACACAGCAACCATAAGCGTAAGTGACACGTAGATAGGCTCAAAATATTCACCATACCTTCATCTATCCTCCTGACGGGCCGTGGAGGGTGATCGGTGACGGATGACGCGGATGACCAGTGATAAAGTTCACGACACTACACACGACAAAACACGCGCGAGAGACACCGCCGCCATGCTCTCAATACGATGATCCGCTTCCCCCTACTTCCTCCCCTTGCCTGGTCATTCAGTGGTCAAGAGCTGGTCAAGTGAAGGTCTTTAGTCAGTCGAATAGAAAAGCAGTGATAGTTTTAACCACGTATAAGATTAGATTCCAGTAAGACAAAGCTCGCGCCTCCTTACTTATGCCTAACAGGTGTTCATGGGTATTGTTAAGGTACGATGTGAAGCTGATGAACCATAGTTTCTCTTAGCCTGTCCCCTTTGGGTTTGATTACTCTTAGTCAAGGCTTCAAAGGGTCGGCACGCAGCTCGACTCGCCTCAGTGCTGCCCTCTGGCGGTGCTAACGGGAACCGAACCCCCGCCTATCTGCTGGCTGAAATGTTGCCACTCGAAGGTGCCGCCTGTATTTATAGCGAGTGACGGGCCGCTGTTACGGGCCGGATTTATACATATTGGAATACTAAAGCTTGAGGGTAATGCATGCTCCCGTGGGGAAGGCTTAGGTCACCGCTGCTGCCGTGTGTATGTGTGTGTGTGTGTGTGTGTGTGTGTGTGTGTGTGTGTCGGTCTTCCCCTTCCCCTCATCTCATCTCCCCCTCAGAGCACAATTCAGCTCTTCCTCATCCCCCTCCACGTCAACCCACACGCCCACGCCCTTCCCACACACACAAGGCCTCCACACCCCCACACTGCTACCACCCCACGCCTCCACTCCACACCCACACAGCTCAAGTGTACATATCCGTCCGTCACAGCCCGGCATCGCCATATACTTCAGGCGCCAAGTATGACAATAGAATCTAGTTACCGAAAAGGAGAACGTCGGGCGGCACTCCACGTCAGCCGGGCAGCCGTCAGTCCGTCAGGAGGCCAGACACGCTTGTTGCCAGCCACCTCACGGGCCCTGCAAGACGGACGAGTGGCGTTAAGTACCTCTCTCAGTTGATTACGAGCAACATCCCGGGCACTTTGTCACCCGGCTCCCCGCTTTTTAACCCTTCGCCTTTCCAAACTGCGTCCTTCAAATACTTCTGATTCTCGCCCTCCTACCACGTCTCCTTTTCCCCTACAGCTGCCACCCACGAGTGTCCAGGGGCGGCAGCAGCCTGGCAATTGGCTGAAGCATCGCCTGTTATCAGCAAACAAGACGCGACGCCCCGCAGAACACCCCACGGACGCCCCTCCCCGCCCGCAGCCCACCCACCTATTCATACCTGGACATAACTTCGTGCCACCTGATCGACGTGCGCCACAGATCTATCCACTACTGCGTATGATAACTTGGGGAAGAAGACAGTGTGCAAGGGGGAGGAAGAGGAGGAGGAGGGAGATGAGGAGGAAGATGAGGAGGAAGAGCAGAAAGAGGTGGAAAAGAAGACGAAGAGAAGAGACGGAAGAAGAGAATGTTAAGGAGGAAGAGAAAGAGGAGGACGAGGAGGAGGACGAAGAGTAGGAGGAGGAGGAGAAAATTAAGTAAGTTGATTGATAGTTCAACAGAAACAGACACCTTGGTATGAGAGAGAGAGAGACAGAGAGAGAGAGAGAGAGAGAGAGAGAGAGAGACGAGCGAAAGAGAGCGAGAGACATGCAGCAGGTGTTGGTGGTGGTGTGGGTGGTGGTTATGGTATTTATGTCCTTTTGTTGTTGGTGGAGGTAGTGGTGATGGTGGTGGTGACGTTGTTGTTGTTGTTGTTGGTGGTGGTGGTCATCAGATACAGTGTTTATTTAGTATATCTCCGCATCGGTCTTGGCTGAGGAGGAGGAGGAGGAGTACACAGGAGTACAAAGGAAAAGCAAACAGCCACAGACCTCTTGGTCCTAACTAGCCTGTTTGTTGTTGCTACCATGTACTCTAATCTACGAGTCAGAGACACAGGACAGCAAAGGCGAGGGCTCCTCCCCTCCCACCAGTCCCTCCAGCCGAGGCTGGCATGAAAAGGAAGAATACCATGTAGTACAGAAAAATTACAATGTTTATATGAATAAAAAGATCATTCACGACGACTAAGCGGATGTTCGGGTTAGCTTCTAAATATTTGTCCAGTCGGTTTTTGAACGTGCAAATAGTTTCGCTTTCGACGACGTTTTGAGGCAAACCATTCCATACATTGATGACACGGTTGAAGAAGTGTTTCGATTCATTTGAGTTGAGACACTTCCTCGTTATTTTGTATCCATTGTTTCTTGTTACACTTGATTGAGAGACTAAAATAATCATGAACATTAACGTTGTCGAAACCCTTGAACATTTTAAACACTTCTATAAGGTCACCTCCAGTGATGGGCACCGATCACTTTGTGCTGGTCCGATACACTATCATCCGATCAGTTTAGGCAGCTGATCCGATTCCGATCATCCGATCATTTTTTAAGTACTGCTGTTCCGATCACCATTCCGATCATCTGATCGTTAAAACTTATAATAATTACTATTATTTTTTTTAATAATAATTACAAGAACCACCTATTTTAGGCGTTCTTCTAGTAATAATTTCAAATAAGTAATAACTTAATTATTTGCTTATAAATATCTTTATTTTTCCTCTTTCTTTTGGTATATATGTAGAACATGGTAAAGAAAAATGTTGTCCTAACTTCTTATTTTAGGCATTTATTTAAGTCTATTGTTTTTATTCAACTTCTGAAAGTATGAAAACGGAATTATGTTCGCTATTTTAACTTTTGTTTGAAGTTGATTTAGATTTTTGACAAACATTTTTCAACTTTTTAATATTTTATTATCGATATCTAGGAAATATTTTTTACTATTCTATAAAAAACGAGCGATAGTGATCATTAATCTCCTATCCTTCCTGTTGAAATTGCTTTCTGAATAAAAGATATTGGTCCATAAATAAATTAGTTACAAGAACATAAGAAATAAGGTTTTGATTTTAAGTGAGCCGGTGTCACACGCCACAGTGTCCTCCCCCGCCTAAATGTCCCCCTTTGTTTACAAACAAAAGGGAGGACATTAAGGCTTACGGTATCGTGTTCCGCCGCGTCCTCAAATTCCTAAATGTCCTCCCATTATTTTCCAGCACGGAAGGGCATATTGTTATATTCTTTCATAGGAAAACATCAGTGAATACATTACAACGCTCTGCTTTGTATAAATGAAGTGAAGGGACAATAAATAGCCTTCATGACAGTGATTCATCAGTAAATTAACGGCAAATAGCCTTTTGCTATAGTAAAAAAAATGTCGATATGCGTAGCCTATGAGGCCCTTTTTTGTGTGTGTGTGGGGGGGGGGGGGGGAGCGAATTGAGCATGCCATGCATATGTGCTTTTTATTTTTCTTTATATAAGCCCTTTAAGGGAATTTTGAAGATGATCTAAAAAAAAGTGAGGGGTGGTGCTATATAAATAGCTTACCCCCCCCCCCAAAGCAGATTGCTTTCTCTTATAATTATGTGGGGTCTACTACATATGACCCTTCTGTATAACAACTCAGGTTATCAGAATTACATTGCGGTACACTGTGCTATGGGTGAGGTTTGATTGTCTACAGGAATCAAGTATCTTGCTGGAAAAATGGCTATTTAAGAATGTAATAGGTCCCAGAGAGCTATCCATTTATATTTTCTTCTCTTCTAAGGACATCATTTGTTATAAGATCCCCCCTGGTACATATTTTCACATAATTCCTCCCCTCCCAAGGGCTCTGAGGAAGTCCTCAGTTCTTCATATAGCATGATTTTGATTCCTTACCTTGGTAACAGGTCTGTGCCCTTCTTCCCCTCCCAAGCGCTCGGAGGAAGACCCCAGTTCATGCTGCAAGATCTTACTTACCTTGGTACACGTTTTTCCCCTTCCTTCCCTCCCAAGGGCTTAAGGAAGACCCCAGTTCTTCATGCTCTCTAGTTCTCTAGTTCTTCATGTTACAAGATATTCCTTTGGTAGTCTAACAACCATCCATAATTAATTTAAGGGTCAAAGAAGGCTCCAAAATTTCTTGCATAAATATATATTTGGTAAATTACATATAGTTATTTACACAATTGTGTATTAATTTACTATCTACCTACTACTACTACTACTACTACTACTACTAATTATAATAATAAAAAAGCTACAGATACAGACATACAACACAACAGATAATTAGATGGCCCCCCAAAAAACACTTAACAAAAACATAAAATTTGCCGAACACAAACACATAGCAACCTTCCTCGCAGACAATTTAAGTAACAACATAAACATTTTTTCAAATTCTTTAGGGCATGCAAATATGCTACCAACACTATTATATCACAGAAAGACAACAATATCACAGTAGTAACCAGCCCACAACACCGTTCCAATTAGTGTGCACCCAAGAACACTACCAGACACCAACCATGCCACACAGCCCCTTCTTCCAACAGCCCCCCTCAACATTACCATTAACAGTATGGGGAGGAGAGGGGGAATCCTGGCATTACAGAAGGACTTGACAAGTAAATTCACTGGGCCCGACAACATCCTTGCCTTCATTATTCATTGTTGATCTGAAAGTATGAGGCATTGCATGTAAAAATATTGCACACATTGTAGAAACTGTCAATGATCGAGTAATTTTCAACAAACCGTAAGATTAATTATATATGTGTTAATCATCCTAACACATTTATGTAGCTTATAGCCATGGGTTGAGTGATCCGTTCAGGCTACACTAAACACTAAAGAAAATATTAAACTTTCCACAATAAGTCATGGCGGGGTGACAACTACTGTTGTGGCAGGACTGCACGGCAGCAAATGAATGTGTGACAGGGATCAGGGGACATGAATGTCCTCTCCTTCAGCTGACAGTAAGGAGGTGGTGTTCCTTCCCCCCTACTTGGTTACAGTATGGGAGGTACAAAATAGTGCACAACCATTATCATAAGTTCAAAATTTCCTGATTTAACCGAACTGAAAAATTGGTGAGGCCTATTAAGTATGGACAACCTTTCAAAGTGACTATCTAAAGAAGTCATACATGTAGTATATCATACCTTACCACCAGTAGATTTTATGAATGCCAAGCTGTGTTCAGGTGCTTAAAGGAGCAAAAGGTGAAGCTAAGAAACTACAAAGCAACAGATGTAACTAAGGAAGAACACTGCAATATTACAGTTAAAACAGAATACAATATATATATATATATATATATATATATATATATATATATATATATATATATATATATATATATATATATATATATATATATATATATATATATATATATATATATATATATATATATATATATATATATATATATATATATATATATATATATATATATATATATATAATATATATATATATATATATATATATATATATATATATATATATATATATATATATATATATATATAAAAAAATTGTTGTTCAAAAGCTCCATATTATACCTGTCATTCTAAATGATCCATACCTTATTACAAAACTCCTTCCCTTGATCAGAGATGAGGCGTTTTGGTGCTCCCAATCTGTGAAAACATAAACACACACCATATGGTACAGCGAGCTTACATTCTCCCTCATGGACCTTACAGTGCCATAAATATTTTACATAAAATATATTTTGTGTATGTTTATGCTTATTCTACCTAAGAATACTGTAAAGGAAATACTATTGATATCTTATTACACTAAGGATTGTCCCATTGGAATACAAAGACCTACAAAACCAGTACGTATCAATGAAATTCATCTTACATGCTTATGTACTGCTTGATGCAATTGTTGACACCTGTCCCATCCTTTCTTGGAAGAGGAACAACAGTACATATTTGGTGAAGTAATCCACAATTGTCAATACGTACTGACTCCCACTCTTGGTCATCGCCAGTGGTCCTGTAATACAGTGAAAATATATCAGTATACATGTAGTGGCATATTTCCTCCCACGATGGATATCATTTAGCTGAAAAACATGAGGAGCAGCACTGTAATGACTTACTATGTGGTGGCAGAAAACAGATAATAAAGGTGTCATTACAATGGAACACTGAATGCTAAGTTGTTTTGTTTCAAAATATTGTGGAAAATTAAATTGTGGCAATTGTAAATGTAACAGTATTTACTGCATCAAAGTATCTTCTATCATCATCCCTTAACTCATCATTTCTAAATCAATGAAGTCAATTGAGAAATCCATCGCAGAGCAACACTCTGTCATTTGTAAGATCTCTTAAGATACAAAATTCCACATGCAAAAACCATTATCTTATCTGGTGTGAGGATGGTAAGATTTTATAGTAATATAAATAAGGCATACAAAACCTACTGAACCAAACTCCTAAGTGCAGGGATGTGAGGATTACTGGCCAGGGCATGAAGCAGGGAGGTTAAACCCTAAAGGGCGGGTGACAGGGTTTTCTGGTCCGACTTTTTACGCCATAATTTTGAAGTTTTTGAGATGATTTATGGCTTTCACTGTACATTCCACCCTTTAGGTTTTAATTTGTCAGAAAAAGGTAACAGTTAGGCTAATTAAGTGCAGCTGCTATTTCTTATAACCTAATAACAGTAACTGGGGCCCTAATGCTAGTGGCAACCACATAACAAAAATAAGTAAGAGAAAGCAGTAAATGTGATACAGAGGTCATTGCAGGGGAACATGCCATCATAGAGTGAACTATTAGCCAACATAAGTGTGAGAAAGTAATGTGTTTATGTACACACAATAATAAGAAACAGTAAGAAGAGGACCATACTTCCTGATGTGAAACCTTAGCAAAAGTAAATAAATGAGTTACATTTTACAGGTAAAATATAATATATTTCACGATGTTCACCTAAAACTTTTAAGACACCATAAAACATGCAAGGGTTCATCATGCATCTTAAAATCTCATATGCATTCTAATAAACTAGAAACTGATTGCCCTTCATTATACTGGATGTGGTCCTGGACAAGATGAGCATGTCATGTCGCTGAACTGTATTTGTCACTGCCTGCTTGCAACACTACCTTAGCTTTTCCTGTAATAACATGTAAATCCTAAATCAATTTCTCATATATGTATATATATCTCTATATATATATATATATATATATATATATATATATATATATATATATATATATATATATATATATATATATATATATATATATATATATATATATATATATATATATATATATATATATATATATATCTAACCTATTGCTCAAGAAATTATGGTAAATTGAAAACAAGCATGGAAATCCATGTGACAATAGCTGGAATTTACATAATGGACAATTAATATGCTACACTAATGTAGTTTGACAAATAGTGATGACACTAACAATTATACTAAATTTTAACAATCATCAGCTTCAGTACATTGATAAAAAATATCAAAATCTTCAGTCTTAAACAACATTATGACAGATACTGCACACATGTATAAATATGTGTGTGTGTTAATTTGACAGCAATAACTATAATCTGTTTCATTCCGTCTGTCCACCAACAAAGCATGAAAGAAATGGACTAAACATTATTAAATATTATCCATTGATGTAGAGGCGATAAATACACCAAAACACTTACCAATAAGATCCATGCCTACGACTTCCATGGGTTGAGACACCTTAATTTGTTTAAGTGTGGGAGCTTGTGTCTTTACAACCTCAAAAGTCTGGCAAGTTGTACAAGTTGATATCTGAAAAAAGTAAAGAAAGGATGTAGTAAACCTGAAAGGTAGGCAGGGTTATTGTGCTTCTATCCTGATTCTGTAAAGAATTGTAGCTGTGGCATAATTATTTTTGATGTGTTGCTAATATCAAGTATTAAATGGAAATAACACTATCACCTTGTGTTGTGTTGCTGACTTTAAACAGAAGGCAGACAAAATTATTATATACTGTCTTGGTGGATTTTTTTTTTTTTTTAAACATAGGAAGCAGCTCAAGGGCACAAAAAAAAAAAGATAATGAAAAAAAAAGCCCGCTCTTCTCTTGCGATACAGCTGGTTCTCTGTAACAAAAGGATAACTTTACCACATGTAAAAGTAATGGTATTATATACTGCTTTACAGCATCCATGAAACAATCAAACCTTAACCGTTTCATTGAATAGATCTCAACATTTTCACAGTTGAACTAGGTTGAAAAATTTAGAAATAACAATGATATAAATTTCTTAATTTTCAAGGGGGTTAAGACGCAAAGCCTTAAGTTAGGAGATTAGTTAGGTTAGATTTGATTTAATTTTAAAATTTACTGTTTCTTCATTAGAAAATTCTGTGAGTGAGGGGATTTAGCACAGCAGTTGAAGGACAAAATAACAGTTATGGCGAGGCACCCTGAGTGGCAGCCCTGACCATCGCTGGCCAGGCCTATTATTTCAGTAATATAGAATGTGATTTTGACAAGAAACTGTTATATTAATTCAAAACTCAACAAAATTTTTCAAATTGGGTGCAAGTCTTTACAATGCTTCCCTTGTCTGCATTGTGTATCTGTTTGTCCAAGCCAAGTGTGAGGAGCTTTGGGCATGATTTTGAGTGTTCATAAGGACAGCTGATTCCATTTTAGCCAAATGTACAGTCTTTTTTTTATGGTATAATTACAGGTCCTTCAAAAATGACTTCTTTTCTCCACTTGGTAGCTCAACACCTCTGCCTCTGTTGTTCTGGCTTCTGGGAAATTGTGTGCCTATAGGGTGAAGGAGTGTCTTTGTCTACTGGCCTCTAGTCTCCCTCCCCTTGACCATGTATCTCTTCCACTATTTTATGGATTTCCCATGGAGATTAGCGTTTGCAGTGTTGTGTGTGCCACTGATGGTCTGCAACCGTGCAGATTGCATACATTCTTCATTCTCACTAGCCAGGGTGTCATAATCTGCGTAACACTGCCAAGCACATCATGTGCTGCCAGGTGCAGGGTAATTACCCTGTTTTTTGGGTAATCTGAACACTATCAGGGTAATGGGGTAGAAGCATAGACAAAGACAGATTTCTAGAGTAATTTCACCACAGACTGCAAAACCCTCTGAAATCTAGCTATTTAGGAGAGAGAGAGAGAGAGAGAGAGAGAGAGAGAGAGAGAGAGAGAGAGAGAGAGAGAGAGAGAGAGAGCGCACCGACCTATACATTGAATATAACATAGTACTACATACTCACAAACTGAAGTCAGTCCTCATGAGTCATGATGCTAGGATCCATCAGGATTCTTTTAATGTAATTTTCTTAATATAGTCACCAAACACTTTAATTTCTATTCTCAGGCATGACATGGTTTACCAACAACTCTACACAGCAGTACACACTGATGAGTATGAATATTTTGACCATATATATATAGATATATATACACCTTATATATATATATATATATAGATATATATATATATATATATATATATATATATATATATATATATATATATATATATATATATATATATATATATATATATATATATATATATATATATATATATATATATATATATATATATATATATATATATATATATATATATATATATATATATATATATATAGTGTGTGTGTGTGTGTGTGTTTGTTTTTAAAACATATGGCGCACTGACTAATTGTAAAGCAAAGCGGGTAATTTTTAAGGGGAAAGTAGGGTAATTTGCCCACTTGACCTGGCACATGGCTGGCCTGCCTTGGGTGCCTTTGTTCACATCATGGGTGGCCATCTTTGTAGTGTTCTATTTTTGTACAGCCACAGCACTTCCTAGACACTTATGGCCATTTCCTTAAGTGGCCCAGGCCTTCTTTTTCCCTTTCATAGTTCTTAATGAAGGCCATTTACATAGTGATCGTAGATAAATTCTGATAATTATGTGGGGGGGGCAAGACTGGGTATGACCTGCCCTAGCCTGAGCTGACCTTCAGCCCTGGAACCATAAAACACAAACCACTGTATTGCTCAGCTTGTGGCTGCCACTTTCCACGGGTGCTATTCAGGCTGACTGGCTTTTTCAACAAACCAGAGTTTATTAAATGCAAGAGTACCCCTTTGTTGTTTCCCCGAAACAATAAACTATTTTCACTCGATCAGTACTCACCTTTTATCATGTGATGTTCCCTCTGTCTTCTCAAAATTCTCCTTTGATTTCCAGTCAAGCCTGGTGGATACTGGTTGTTAAGAATTAGTTGCTTAAGCGGGACTAAATTCTCATTAAAATGGAAAATCCTGTCGCGGAGATCCGAAGCCATTGTTGTGGTGGACACTCTGGCGTGAGACTGCTATCAGCTGGCCTTTGTTTGTTTATGTTCGCTCCGACACCGGGGACCCGACGGGGGGGAGGACATTTAGGCGGGGGAGGACACTATGGCGTGTAACACCGGTGTTGTGTCATCTGCCATCCACGTATCCTAAGACATCCCATCCTGATCTGCGCATGCGCGGAACCCGATGTTTACAAACACAGTGTTGATATCGTAGTTTGTCCAGGCAAGATGGCGGCAAGACAGCTTTTATGGGAAAATGGCCAAATTCAAGAATGACATGGACCCCATAATTCAGATAGCCTACCATTAAATGGAGAGAATCCGAGAAACATGACCATCAATCAGAAGAGAGTGTAGGTTATCTCATTTATCACATTTACCGACTTACAAGGGGTGTAGATTATCTCAATTATCACATTTACCGACATACAAGGGGTGCAGGTTATCTCATTTATCACATTTACTGACATACAAGGTTTCAAATTACCTCATTTATCACATTTACCAACATACAAGGGGTTTAGGTTATCTCATTTTTCACATTTACTGACATACAAAGGTAGGCGGTGGCTGAGTGATTAGCGTGCGGGGCCAGCATTCATCACGCCATGGACAAGGTCGATTCGAATCCCCACGCTACCACCTGGGATTTTTTAGTCACCGCCGAGTGGCTTAAGACTATCCACAGGCTGTCCAGAAAACCACCTATCATCCCGGATTCTAGAAGAAACCGTACAAGCGAATCAAAAATGAGTTCCAGGGGGCAGCATGAGCCAAGCATAACTAGCGCCACTATAAAAATTGCCTGCGCCATGACGGGCTTTGGCCGACCACCAGGCCCCTCATTTATCACATTTACCGACATACAAGGGGTGTAGGGTACCTCATTTATTACATTTAACGACATACAAGGGGTGTAGGGTACCTCATTTATCATATTTACCGACATTCAATGGGTGGAGGGCATCTCATTAATCACATATACCGAGATACAAGGGGTGCAGGTTATCTCAGTTATCACATTTACCGACTTTTAAGGGGTGTAGGTTATCTTATTGATCACATTTACCGACATACAAGGGGTGTAGGTTACCTCATTGATCACATTTACCGACATACAAGGGGTTCAGGTTATCTCATTTATCACATTTACCGACGTACAAGGGGTGCAGGTTATCTCATTTCTCACATTTACCGACATACAAGGTGTGCAGGTTATCTCATTTATAACATTTACCGACGTAACGGGCTTGCCGGGGGGCGTTTAAAGGGCGTTGATTAAGACTTCAGTTTCCTTAAGGCGAATTATATTCGTAGCCTATATGTACAAGAAGGGTCGTAGCGAGAGCGACTCCGTTGTGTGTCAGTCGGACTCTCGTGAAGGAGTGACGAGTTACAGGTTGGAAAATAATTGTTACAATTGGTCACGTACGTCAAGGTGACCTCCACGCACTATGAAATGTGATGTATACAAAACTGAGACGGTAAACACTGACGGACGACATTCCTATAAGGTGGCGTGATCTATCTGTCGTGGGTTTTTCCATTGACAATTGTATGCCTAATTCGTGGTGATATTAAATAATAATAATAATACATTGATATCCTACTATAACACTGCTCGGTCACCTACCAGTTATCGCGACCTCGCGATATACAAGAATCTAAATAGCAGTCTAGTTACCATTAACATACATAGTGGGAGTTTGTCAAGCAGACTGCCTATGACACAATTACATTAAAACACTGGCTATGTAAGAACATATCTGTAGTCATAATATAAATAGTGAGAGGTAAAACACAACGTGTGTGACATGAAACATAAGAAATCTCTCAAAAGATAAATATAAGGACACATGTATAAGAAGCTATCAACTGGCATAGTTACAGACAATGAAACGTTCATCTAGCTCCTAAAAAAAAATAAAGTAGTGAAACATACAGTAGTGAAACATAGTACAATGTTAAGTATAGGAGCAGGGGAATGCCAGGTTTCTGTCCTCTGACTTGCCTGAGAAAAGGAAAAACTACCTTGCCAGTGGCCTCCCTGCATCCAGTCGCCGTGTCTGCACAACCAAATAATCGTGCAGGACAGAGTTCCTCCTAATAAGGTAGCACATGACGACGAGACTGACGAACATCAGAAACATTGGTACAAAAAATCTAGGGTACAGGTAGGGGAGATGCAGGTATTCAGGCAGCGTTTCCTCCAGGGTTTACGCAAACTCTGTTTTGTTTGCGAAAGACAATGAATTAAGGGAATTAGTCACATAAGAGATGCTGGAAAAGTGAATGTTATCGAGAGACCGTAGAGGAAACACTCGATGGGAAATATTGCCCGTGAAAACCAGACGGATCCGGGACGGGTACGTTGTTATGTTAGTGGAGCGGATATAGCATGCTTCCGCTATGGCATAGTGACCAGTAACCCGTTGATAAGTGGTACCCTCCGGGCAGATGACCGATACATAGAATGACTGAGGGAAATAAAAATAATGCAGACCCTGAAAGTTCTTATGGAAAACAGGCGTTGGTGTTAGCTGCTTGTAGGGGCACAGGGAAAGAGCGTCAGACGCGTTCACGTGAGTGAGGGCGATCTCGCATACCCCTCCCCGAACTGGTAGGAACGCAAAGAGAGACGCAGAGCAATAGAATCCCCCGAAGACCGTCTCCTTGCAATATTGCAAGAGTGAGTAGCTACCCGTTGAATACAGAGCGAAATCCTTCGCGATTAGAACAAGAGACGGGGACGTGTCCAGGGCTAACACACTGTCCTTAGCTGAAAAAGGGAACAGGACAATTTCGTGTGCCTCAAACACGTCCGCCGTCTGAAATGGAACATGAATGATTATGGCATCGGGGGTGAGGCTGGACTCAATCAAGGGGTAAAAATATTGACTCATGTCTGGGGTGAATAAAGGCGTTAGGCTATAATTTTGATACCCGATATGGACAGTCGTCCTCAAATCGTGTAGAGGGAACAAGGCAGGTGTGACTCTACCGTGCGCTGCATCAACCATGTTGCTAATAACCTGCTGATTTGCCGTTGCGACAGAGTTAATGACGTTTTCCAATACATGCAAGGCCTGATCTAGGAGGAGAAACTGATTCACCTGGTCGATCTGCTTGACAACTATGTTGATAACCTCTACCATCTTATTTGTCTGCTCTAGCAGTTCCTCAATGTTAGTACGCAACCGCGCAAGTTTTCTACAATTGGCGTTGATCACCCTGCGATTTCGGGCAGTAAAGGAAAGTACATGAGCGTAGTGGTCCCGCAAATCGCGTACGTCCTCGTCGGTTGCCGTGTAGGTTTTTTCCCTTGAAAAGATCAGTTATGGCCGCGTGGTCCGTATACACCACAATTATGTACCCCATCACTATGTCACGAAAATGCTTCAGAGCCCACACAATGGCAAGAGCCTCTAGGTGGGTAGCAGAACAGTTCTTTTCCGGAGCTGTTAGCACTCGACTGGCGAACGCTATTACATGCTTTTTGCCGGACTTATCTGTTTGCATCAGAGCGGCTCCTAGTCCACTAGCCGAAGCGTCGGTACAAAGCTGAAAGGGGTCCTTGAAATCCGGAAAGACAAGGACCGGAGCCTGTGTAAGCGCTTTCTTTAAATCCTCAAAGCTCGTTTGTTGAGCTGGGAGCCACTGAAATGGTACGTCTTTCTTTAATAGATGGGTTAGGGGACTCGCGCGTGCTGCGAAGTCCTTTATGAAAGGCCTGTAATAACCTGCGACACCCAAGAAAGACCGTACCTTGTCCGTAGACGTTGGCTGAGGGAACTCGGCAATAGCTTTTATTTTGTCGTCCACTGTGTGGATGCCGAATTCGTCCACGACATGCCCCAAGAACTTGATCCGAGGCTTTAAGAATTCACAATTGGTGATTTTGAGCTTTAATCCGACCTCTTGAAGTCTGTGTAGGACAGCTTTTAGGGTTTCCATGTGTGCATGCACGTCTTTACTTGCTATGATGATGTCGTCTAAATACACATAGACAGAGTTGCCCAGCAAGTCACCAAAAATACTGTTCATTGTCCTTTGGAATGTCAAGGGAGCTCCTTTGAACCCGAACGGCATCCTCGTCCACTCATAGTGGCCATGAGGTTGTGCTGAAAGCCGTTATTTCACGTGACTCGGGGGCCATGGGCAGTTGCCAGTAGCCACTGACCAGATCAAGACTCGTAAATACTTTATTTCCTCTACCGAGACACATCAGAATATCTCTAAGAACGGGAAGCGGAAAATGATCATCCACGGTCGCGGTGTTCACACGCCGGAAATCAATCACAGAACGATAAGAACCGTCTTTCTTTGGAACCAGAAACAAGGGTGAATTCCACGGGGAATTCGATTCTTTGATGACACCTTGTTCTAACATTTCAGAGATAAGTTGTTGTACGACCTCCCTCTGACTGTGGGGGAGTTTATACACATTGATATATACAGGATTTGTATTGGGTTTTAACTTAATGTGGTGTTCAGCACACTGCGTAACTCCAAGCGGCTCGCCTGGGAGCAAGCGCCCCCCTATAATGTTCCAGTAGCTGGACTAAGGTTGGCTTAATTTCGGAATAGTGTGCAACTTTTAGGAATGCCTCTAAATTAGCTGTGTCTTGTCTGGGAGAAGCCTGACACGCCAGTTATGCCTGAGACTTGGGCTGAAGGGTATTCAGCTGGTTCCGGGGCGACATTTCTCCCATACACTAGACACTGGCATAATCTAACACCGTGTTTTAAGGATACAGGGGATCCAGACGTGTTTATTACCAATGCCTCTGCAAAACCTCCCTCCTTGACTGTCGCAAGAGTTACCTCCACCGTCACGCGGTGTATGTGAGGAGCTCTGTCGATACACACATCACTGCCCGTTGGAGGGGCGTTAGGCAAGCGGATTTTAACAAGTTTTCCAGCACGATCCGGAACTATTTGAGGACCTTCTACGACTGCCGTTACTGTCTGCCACAAGTCTGCAATGTTTTCGTGTGGTTTGACCGTAAGAGGGGACACTTGGGCGGTGGCAGACCCTGAGTCTGTGGTGGGTTGGTCATTTTCCCCCTCTGAGGGTGGGATTACAGGTGACAGAGGCGATGGATTTACCATCCCCTGTATGCGTCGGCCTTGATACACGATCGCGTTGCTTTCAGGGTTTATGGCGATGTGCAGGTCTTTCATGGCGTTTAATCCTAAGATCCCATCCACAGGTAAGGCAAACCTGCTAGAGACATAAAATAAATCTCGAAAGGGACATACTTTTTCATATAAGCTGACTGTTAGTGGTACTCGCCCAAGGATTCCCAAAGTGGTGCCCGTCACGCCTACCACATTCAGGTCGTTCTCTTGGAGCGGCCAATTTTCTCCACTCGCCTGTCGTGTCAGTGACCTGTAAGCGGAGTCTGAGATGACATTGACTGTCGCACCTGTGTCTACCGCAAAGGTGAGTGAAATTTTGCCCAATTTGCAAGGGAGGGCAATTATGTTTGTCCGTCCCAAGGCGGCAATGACGGGGTCAAGTTGCTCCCAATTAGTATTGTCCTCAAAGGACACGTGGATGTACGCCTTGGGGCTGTCACGAAGTCATGTCTTTTTATTCTGAGAAGAGGAGTGTGGTTTACTGTCCGCCGAGGACTTGTACTTCTGTTCCTCCTTGACTTTTTGTATTGCAGAACAACTGTCTGAATCATGAAAACAATTCCCGTGGACAAGGCAAAAGGCAGCCTTCCGCTGATGGTTTGGCCTAGGGTTCCTGTGTGATGAATGATGCCCACCCCTGTAACCTCCTGACCTCCTATCAGAGCCCTGTCTTGAATGTGTTGATTCCCTACGTTTCGCGAAGCAAGAATGTACAGAATGTCCTGATTGTTTGCAAAAACTACAGGTGAGAGATGCCTTACTTTGAGCCTGCAATGCTGCGGCTGTTGCGAGGGGTTGATGGTAAGGGTGTTCTTGAACCTTGAGTGGGTTGTAAGTATGCCGACGACCCCGGGGGTGGACGAATTCTGCGGCCTGGAATTGATAAATAATGAGTGCCTGAACATAAGATTACCTTAGTAAATTCACCGGTTTTGGTATCGTGTTCCGTACCCTCTTCGTCTGTGGTCTGTGTTAAATGCATAAAAGTGTCGCCGAGTTTAGCGAGAGTGTCTTCGTTCATACTATGGTGTAAATCAGTTACAATATAGGAGCATATTTTGATAGCTGTAATTATTAACCAATAAACGTAACGTGTATGAATTAATAGTTTGCGCCGAAACCCTAAAAAAAAAAAAAAGAATGGCTAGCAAGGTGCCAGTTAGACGTAATAAAAGTTAAGGTTATAATGGAATGTCATAATGTTATGGGTATATGAAAAAAAATAATAACTCCATAAATACTGCGGTATTTTGGGTAGGAGAAAATTAAGTGAGTATACCTTTGAAGCTCTCGTTTTCCCTCGAGCGGCGAAGAGAAAACGGAGGCAGGGCACACTGATCAGGGAACTCACAGTATACCGCTAGCAAACAATAAGAAAGGATCAATATCGTATGCGAATGAACGTTACTCTCACAATTATGACTGATTAACAGTGTTAGGAACACAGAAATAAAAAGGTCGTGCCTCTGCTCGAAACAAAACTGAAATAAGCCGAGCCGGCATATTTTGACCAGAAGGGAATATCCACAAATACCAAGATTAATCAGCTGATGTAGTGGAGAGGGCAAAGGTTGGTGACGCCCTGGGGAATGTGCAGTAGTTGGAGTAGCGTCTTGAAACCTCGGCCTCGTCAGGAGCGTCGGTGAGAGATGAGGGAAGGGCGGACATCGGTGGACTCGTAATGGCTGCTGGAAACTGCTGACCCAGCGATTTGACCGGCCGTAGCTGGGTGCCGGAACACTGCCGCCAGACGTAGGACGGCTGCGGCGTTCTTGTTATATTGAGAGATGGGTCGCGGTGGGCAGATAAGACGACGGGTGTGTAACCTCTTGAAGACGCCTTGCAGGAAACGGTAGTGGTAACTACTTGCAGTCACCGGAGATGTCCGCAGGTACCCTTGCTGACGGTTTGCCGGAAGAGGTTTGGGCCGGTGCTCCCGGCAGCGGCGGTGTTGCCGCCCGCTGTGGTGCGAGGGGCATGTGGGTTGTTCCAAGGTCAGCTGGGCGTGCCTCCTCCCGCGGGCGGAGGCCCGAGGGTGTATCGTGGAGGGCTTCGAGTGAGCTGTGAGTGGCTTGCAGTGCTCGTAGCAGTGCTGGCTTGAAGCGGGGGAGCGGCTTGTAGATTGTGGCCCTCGCTTTCGGCTGCGTAGGCCTGTAGGTGGCTCGAGGCTTGACGCCTGTTTAGAGCTTGTAGCTGACGCCTGGTGAGTTGCTTGTAGCTGGCGCCTGGTGAGTTGCCGCGGACGGCTGGCTTGTGACTCCTTCCTTCCTTCTACGCCTGTCCCCGGAGTTTGTTGGTGAGTTCTCGTGGCTCGGAGCTTGGAGGAGAACGAAGTAGCGAAGGCACAGGCGCGGTGGTGACCGCTGCCAACCAAATGTAACGGGCTTGCGGGGGGCGTTTAAAGGGCGTTGATTAAGACTTCAGCTTCCTTAAGGCAAATTATATTCGTAGCCTATGTACAAAGGAGCATCGGGCGAAGCGACTGTCGTTGTCAGTCAGTCGGACTCTCGTGAAGGAGTGACGAGTTACAGGTTGGAAAATAATTGTTACAATTGGTCACGTACGTCAAGGTGACCTCCACGCACTATGAAATGCGATGTATACAAAACTGAGACGGTAAACACTGACGGACGACATTCCTATAAGGTGGCGTGATCTATCTGTCGTGAGTTTTTTCCATTGACAAGTGTATGCCGAATTCGTGGTGATATTAAATAATAATAATAATACATTGATATCCTACTATAACAGTCTTGCTGAGACTTGTTTATTTCAGCGACAGGAACTTATACAGACAAAACCGAGAAAGCAAATATGTAGCTATCTCAGTTCAACTAAGAATACAAAACTTGATTTACGGAAACTAAATGAAATTAATTATAATAAAGGAAAATAATGGATTCAGTAATTTCAGCTTAAACTGCTGGACTTATAGAAATATGTGGAGTAATTAAGGAAACTGTACGTACTTTCCATGGGAAACTTAAATAACTTCTTCACTAACTTCAATAAATGGAAACTGTATGCCATTTGGCATAAAAATTAAGGTGTTTTGAAACTCGCGTTCACTGTGGTTAACCTTGGCCGACTTTTCAACTCATTCATGGGCATGAATTAGTGCATCGGGTGACCGTTTGAGGAGATAGTATCACAGTCCGCTGATCCGTCTCACTTCTCTGGTATGAGTGCCCCGTGTGCCATTCGGCACAGCGTTTCCTGTAACGTTATTTTTGTTGTCAAAAAAAGTTTTGGAAGTGACTATTTTGGCCCAGGTATGACGACATGTAGGATTTTTTTTTTTTTGGGGGGGGGGTATACATTAACCTTTGTACTTCACCAAAAACCTATATACATTAGTGAAATTTTTTATTTTTTTTTTATTGTTTTTTGGTGATGCGTGTTAACGTCCATGTTACAGGCAGATCGTTCAATGAATATGACTTGGCAGCATTTCTTTGGTGTGAGGACTTTCATTGGATTACTTTCATCACGTTGCAAGCAGGAGAATCGTAGGGATGGGGCAACCGAGTACTTTTGGCAAACCGAGTAATTTGGGTTTGATTACTCTTCAAAACCAAGTAAACCGAATACCAAATGATTACTTTTCTCTCTTGCGACAGGCGGACAGCTGACGGTAGCTACAGGGATGGTTAGGATCGAGGCGGTGGCTGAGTGGTCGATCAGCGTGCCGGCGTGGTGAGCCCGTGAACCCATAGGTTCGAGTCCCGGGGGCATATTCGCCAAGTCTGGAACACCTCGTCTCCACGGGAAATTAGGACCAATCACAGCGCGCGCTCAGCCAGGCTACGTATTGCCAGCTCGTGACGTCATTACTTACCCTTTATTTACACAGTTTTATCAAATATATGTTAATTATTTCGTGAGAACACACATATTTTCAACAGTTGATATGTATATACTGATGTTACTGATGTCTGACACATTATAACACAGAGCAGAACACATAACTGATAACTGTGACGAGCTAAGTTATCTGGGAACATTGACGGAACATCGTCCCTTCCTCCTCGGGCAGTGTTACTTTATTTTCAACAGCTGAGATGTTTCTACTGATGATATTGATGTCTGACACATTATAACACAGAGCTGGAACACATAACTGATAACTGTGACGAGCTATTATTAAAGTTATCTGGGAACACTGACGGAACATCGTCCCCTGCTCCTCGGGCTGTGTTACTTTATTTTCAACAGTTCAGATGGCACTACTGATGTTATTGATGTTTGACATGCTATAACACAGACCTGGAACACATAACTGATAACTGTGACGAGCTAAGCTATCTGGCAACACTGACGGAACATTGGCCCACAGTGTGTGTGTGTGTGTGTGTGTGTGTGTGTGTGTGTGTGTGTGTGTGTGTGTGTGTGTGTGTGTGTGTTTATTTCTTGCAATGTGTGTGTGTGTGTGTGTGTGTGTGTGTGTGTGTGTGTGTGTGTGTGTGTGTGTGTGTGTGTGTGTGTGTGTGTGTGTGTGTGTGTGTGTGTGTGTGTGTGTGTGTGTGTAAATTGAATTGAATTGAACTGAATTTATTGATCAAAATCAGACTTTATAAAAAAAGTGTGGGCGCTCCTCCAAAAGAAAAAAAATAACACAATATGTTGTCCATGCCACAAGTAAATATCTGGTTATATAACTAACCAAAACAAACACAACAATAATTAAATACATTAACAAAAGTAACAAAAACAGGTACGAAGAAATAAAAATAATTGAAGGAGAATAATGAGTGCCAACACCAGACACTCATCTGAACATGCTTAGCACTGGCCTCAAGAACAGAGCTAAGTTTTTCATGATGGTAACATTGGTGGTTTGCATCAGTGATATATATTTGAAATGTGATGGCCTGTGTGTATAATAGCTTGGTATGTACATATTATGCAACCTTACAGTTTCACTATCAGTGCACTCAAAAAGAACATGGAATTCATCTCCCACAACGCCAGCATCACACTTATCTATTACAAAGCCGATCTTCTCTATTTACGCCTTGATGCCTGCCAGCATTAACAGTTGCATTAACTGTTGTTACAAGTTCTTAATCTCGTCACTATTATTCGGTTGCTCTTCTGTAACCTTGAAATATACCACTCCAATCTATAATCCACCTCAAACATTTCGTAATTACTGCACAGAGATTTTGTTACTATGTTGTTGTGCCAAGTTGCAATTCACTGGTCTTTCAATCTCAATTCCACAGCTTTTTTTAACCCATGTTGTATTGGGAACATCTTGAGACAACCATAACCATGACATACCACACTCATCACAAATGTTTTAATACAGGCCAAACATGGAAGTATATATCCTAACCTATCCAAATGTAACAAGCAGTGATACATTACATAACAAAATTTTGTATCTTTACCTAAAATAATTTTAGACCAATATCCCATCATTCTGCTTTTTATATGTATGTCAAGTGGAAATACTCCCAGTTCACCATATACCATGTCATTGCTAGTATTCTTATGAACTCCCAATGCCTGTTTTAAAAATTTCATATGCAAAGACTCTAACTCTCTAACTCTGTAAAATCCCCAAATCTCTGAAGCATAGGTCAGTACGGGCAACACCGTGGTATTAAATAGTTCAGTTTGCATGTCGGCTGGCAAGTCAAATTTCCTACACTTTCCTATCAGTGAATACATTGTCCGTGTTGCCTGTTCTGCTCCAGCTCGCCTTTACGGAACCTTCCATTGTAATTAAATAACACACCAAGATACTTATAGTCTTCCACTACTTCAATGTTTTCACCTCCAAATTCAAATTTGTAGTTATCAATGTTGGCTCTTCCCCTACTAAACATGACTATTTTTGTTTTGTTGCTGTTAAGTTGTAGTTTCCATTGATTACAGTACAAATTCAAAGCAGTCAAGGCTTGTTGCATTCCCTCCTCACTATCACACAAAATAACTGTTTCATATGCATACATTAATACCAGGAGTTTTAGGTATGAATTTAAGAAATCATCACCAAAATCTACATAAATACAATTAAATTCAAGCAATTTACTTTCAATATCATTAATTAAAGAGCGACCAGCAATGGTGACAAATTTTATCCCTGCCTTAACCCTACTATTGGCTCAGCATGACACAAGACCTGATGTCATCATACATGTTTCTGATTACATTAAATATTTTCCCATTCACCCTTTCCTTCACCAACTTGTACCACAAACCTTCCCGCCACACCATATCAAAAGCTTTCTTGTAGTCCACAAACAGACAAAAGAGCTTCCTTTTCCTCAAATTGAACAATCAATTATACATTTAAGCAAAAATATATGATCCAGTGTAGAGTACTCATGCCTAAAACCTGCTTGTTTCATTAATAATAAACTTTGAAGTTGAGTATTCATTGAGTCTCTCGTTAAGTATTGAGGTAAGCAGCTTCCCCATACAACTAAGCAAAGTGATCCCCCAGTAGTTGTTAACATCCTGAGTGTCAGCCTTATTCTCATACAGTGGCACTATTGTCCCAACCAGCCGCTCAGATGGCATGACGCCAGTATCAAGTATCTTATTAAACAGCTTAACATATAGGGGAACAAAATATGCTGAGTACTTTTAATGTATTCATTTAATATCATGTCAGATGCTGGGGATTTTTTTTTTTTAAATATTTCTAACAACCTCTTCGTTGGTTATAGGGTCATTAAGTAATGGTGAGAGTTCATTATCCATATTACCATGATCATTTAGAATATTTGCTTTATTGTTATCAATGTTGTCATCACTCGCTAACTGTCTGAAATGCTCGTAAATTCATTTAATGTAATGAGGATCTGATAGTTCTTTCTCTGACCATTAAGGATTTTCCCGTATGCTTTAGGGTCATCACTTTTGCATTTCCTAATTTCTTTAATTAAGTTTATCTCCTTTGTTATTCTTTTAAGATTTGTTTTGCATTTTCTGCCTTCCTCAATCATGCTGTTAAGCTTTACACAATTCCTGTGCAAATGATATCTATGTCTAGCTTTATGGTACTCCTTTCTTGCTTTCCAGCATTGTTTGTCATAAGCCTTTACAGTGACATTATTGCTCTTCTTGATATATACTTTTTTCTTATGTTGTGGAAAAGTTGCAAGTGTAGGGTCAATCAGTATTTGCTTTAATTCCTGGTTAATATTATCTGTGGATAAATTATTCAACATAACCATCAACTCATTTACCTTACACTCACTAATATTCCTCACATAAACACCCTTTCTCTCAGCATTCCACTTTCCTGGCCTTTCACTTGCTCTTCTTTGTCCTGCCTCCTGGGCACTCATGCTTACAGCGGGTACATTACTTGGTCCCATAAATTTCATCCTTACGTATAATCCACAGTGTACATCAGACAATAGCGGATCATCAATACTCTAAAAACCACCACATATTGCATAACTTCAGGTGAACCTAAGAAGTAATCTATAGTTGTATTGTATGTAGTTGTAGGCTTGCCAATACCACAGTCTTCCTCCATCCTTCCATTAAATATAAACACTTGATGATTTTTACAAAGTTCAACCAGTTTCCTGTCATAAAAGTTCCTGTCTAGCGTCAGATCTTGGTTTGCCCTGGTCTTAGTTATACCATAATCAGTTACACTTGTGTGGGGTGCCTCGGCAGGCACCCGGTCATCATCACCAGCACCAGAGGGAACGTAGAGAGAGTATGAGCATTAAAATCACCACAAAGTACATGTATATAGTCATCACTGGTATAAGTTATCAAAAAATTGTCCAACTCATCAAAGTGCTCTCCAGTGCCATATCTTGAGTGTGAGGGGGGAATGTAAACACAGCTTATTACCAACTCCTTACCTAAATTTGCACTCCCTCTGTCTACTGTAATTGAGAGTTAGTTCTTATGTGCCTCCACTGAAAGCTAACATTTTTCCTAATGGCTAGAAGTAGACCCCAGAGTGTTTGTGTGTGTGTGTGTGTGTGTGTGTGTGTGTGTGTGTGTGTGTGTGTGTGTGTGTGTGTGTGTGTGTGTGTGTGTGTATCTATTTCTTGCAATGTGTATGTATGTGTGTGTATGTATTTCTTGCAATGTGTGTGTATGTGTGTGTGTGTGTGTGTGTGTGTGTGTGTGTGTGTGTGTGTGTGTGTGTGTGTGTGTGTGTGTAATTCACCTCTTGGTCTGTTGCAGGTCTCTCTCAGGACAGCCGGTTCCCTACGGTGTATGTATTTTTTGCCATGTGTGTACTTATTTATTTCTTGCAATGTTCATGTGTGTGGGTGTGGGTGTGGGTGGGTGAGTGGGTGGGTGTCTTTTTTGCAAAAATGCAATTTTTGGCAGACGGAATCACGCTCCCCTTGTATCCAGCTCATGCCCCCACAGACAACATAGCTCGTCACAGTTATCACTTATGTGTTCCAGCTCTGTGTTATAATGTGTCAGACATCAGTAACATCAGTGTAAACATCTCAACTGTTGAAAATATGTGTGTTCTCACGCAATAATTAAAATATATTTGATAAAACTGTAAATAAAGGGTAAGTAATGACGTCACGAGCTGGCAATACGTGGCCTGGCTGAGCGCGCGCTGTGATTGGTCCTAATTTCCCGTGGAGACGAGGTGTTCCAGACTTAGCGAATATGCGTCCGGCCCAAGGTGAGGCTCGCTTTAAATGCTAAACTCTTTCCAGCGTTTCAATCTGGCCAGTGGGTGTCGAGGCTTTAAGCTAAAACTAAATTGACTCTCTCTCTCTCTCTCTTTCCGAGCAAAAAACGAGTCACAGCCACGTCCCTCCACCCCGCCCGTGTAAATAGACGCCATGCATTACAGCAAACCCGTAACCGTGATCCCACAACTGCCACCACCTCTATTACCAAGCCTCTAGATAACTTAAAAATCCTTAGTTTCAATGCGCGTAGCCTAAGAAACAAATTTGATGAACTGAGATGTCTTGCTCAAACAGAAAATTTTGACATAATTGCTATAACCGAAACATTTATCGACACCACAAATATTGATTTAAGTTCCGAATACAACATAGATGGCTACAGACTCTTCAACAAAGATCGTGTAAACCGTAGAGGCGGTGGCGTCGCCCTTTATGTCAAAAGCTATTTGCAACCCACTGACAAAACACCGGGAAACAGTAACGTTGAACATTTGTGCGTGCGAGTAAACATTGCAAAAGTCAATTTAAATATATCTGTCATCTACAGACCTCCCGGGCAATCACTCGATGACGACCTTGAAATGTACAGCGTCTTAAGGCAGTCACTTAATAACAACGACTCACTGATATTAGGAGACTTTAACCTCCCCCATATCGACTGGGCGACACTGTCAGGTACAGAAGGCGAGTTACATAGAATGATCGAATTTCTAGAAGAAAATTATCTAAGCCAAATGGTTTCTGAGCCAACTCGACAAAATAATATACTCGACCTTGTTATAACGACCCAAGATAACCTAGTCAGTAGTGTCACGGTAGGAGAACACCTCGGTTCTTGCGATCATAAATTAGTGCGCGTCGACATTAGAGCTCAATCATCAGTGACTGAAAATAAAGTAAAGGTCCCCAATTTCAAAGAGCTAACTTCGAAGAAATCCGACAAAAACTAACAGAAATACAACTATCAGATGACGGCAACGTAGATGAAGCCTGGCTAAGCTTTAAAAATCACTTACTCACTCAGCAGAACACATTCGTCCCCTTGTGCGAGAAGCGAATTAACACTAATAAAAGCCCACCGTGGTTTAATAGCGAAATTAAACAATCAGTCAATGAAAGAAAATTGTTTTACAGGTTAAAGAAAGAACAAAGCACGCCCGAAAACATTAGACTTTATAATGATGCCAGGCGACGAGTAAAAAGACTAGTAGGTCAGGCAAAGCGTAGATATGAAGAAAATATTGCAGCCAACTGTAAAAATAATCCGAAATCTTTCTTCAGTTACATAAACAACAGAAAGGCGATCAAAAGTGGTATTGGACCTTTAACAAACAGCGACGGTGCACTAGTGACTGACAGCCAACACATTGCAAACCTCTTAAACAATTACTTTTCCTCGGTGTTTAATACTAACAGTCTTCCTCTCGCTACCACCAACACCAGTACTATTGTAAATCTCGAGCATGCATTGCCTAATTTTGAAATAACAACCGATGAAGTCCTTAAAGCTCTCCATTCACTTAAAACAAATAAAGTCCCGGACCCGACAAAGTATATCCTATACTGCTTAAAGAAACAAAGAGCGAAATACTCTCCTCCCTCACTACCGTATTCAATATGTCCTTGCGACAAGGCATCGTCCCTTCGGATTGGAAAAAGGCTAACGTGACACCGATTTTTTAAGAAAGGAGACAAAAAAATACCAGGTAACTACCGACCCATTAGTCTAACTTCAATTGTAGGTAAGCTACTCGAGAGCATAATTAGACAAAATTGTGAGTTACCTCGAAAGCCACTCATTAATTGGGGATTCACAACATGGCTTCCGTAACAAAAGATCCTGCCTGTCAAACCTACTGACCTTTTATAACGATCTCTTCTCAATTTATGACGTAACCAAATCAGTGGACGTAGTCTATCTTGATTTCCAGAAAGCGTTTGATAAAGTCCCACATCATAAATTACTTTATAAATTAAAGTAAATAGGCATTGACGGTCAAGTAAACCAATGGATCGCGAATTGGTTGAGCAACAGACAACAAAGAGTTGTGATTGACGGATTTAACTCAGAGTGGGCGCCGGTCACTAGTGGCGTCCCTCAGGGCTCGGTTCTTGCCCAGTGCTCTTCATTATTTACATCAACGACGTGGATGTTGGACTCAATAATCGCATTAGTATATTTGCAGACGACACAAAGATTGGTAACTCGGTTCTCACTGACGAAGACAGGCAAAGCCTCCAAGAGGATTTGCACAAAATTTCAGCTCGGTCGGATAAATGGGAGATGCCCTTTAACACAGACAAGTGCCAGGTCCTTCAAGTTGGAACAAACAATAAGTTCGATTACGAAATACTCGGCGTTAAACTCACAAGCGTTCAATGCGTTAAGGACCTGGGGATTAAAATCGCGTCAAACCTCAAATTCTCACATCAATGCATCGATGCAGCAAATAAAGCGAACAGAATGTTGGGCTTCATTAAAAGAAACTTTTTATTCAAGAATAAAGATGTAATACTTCCGCTCTACAATAGTTTAGTCAGACCCCACTTGGAATATGCGGTACAGTTTTGGTCTCCCCACCATGCAAAGGACATTGCTAAACTAGAAGGTGTTCAGCGTCGAGCAACAAAATGATCCCTTCCTTGCGCAACAAATCCTACGAAGAAAGGCTTTCCACCCTTAACATATTCTCTCTTGAGAAACGTCGCCTCCGAGGAAAACTGATCGAATGTTTTAAAATACTTAATGGTTTCACGAATGTAGACAGAACAAAATTGTTTATGATCGATGACACTTTGCGAACGAGGAACAATGGCACAAAACTCAAATGTAGACAAGTAAATTCAGACTGCACCGAATTTTAACTTCACCAACATTGTAGTGCGAGGATGGAACAAGCTCCACCATCAGTGGTCAGTGTAACGCGATTGACTCCTTTAAAAACAAGCTCGACCGTCACTTCCTTCAACTTAATATTAACTAGAGTAGAAAAGCAACGTTTTGGAGCCATCTGATTAATGTAAAATCACTTAGGTTTAAGGACAGACCACCTAGTCTGGACCATGGGGTCTAATAATGGTCTGATTTTCTATGTAAATCTATGTAAATCTCTCTATCTCTCTCTCTCTCTCTCTCTCTCTCTCTCTCTCTCTCTCTCTCTCTCTCTCTCTCTCTCTCTCTCTCTCTCTCTCTCTCTCTCTCTCTCTCTCTCTCTCTCTCTCTCTCTCTCTCTCTCTCTCTCTCTCTGCTCATTTTCCCTTTATTTTCAATTTTCCGAACTTCTCTATCATTTTTTTGCAGGCAAGTTTTCAACAACACCGCCATTCTTGATTATAGTCTTGGGCACAGTGAACCACCACTACCACCACCACCAACACCACGACCCTTAAACCTCCTTGACCATCACCACCACCACCACCGCCACCGTGACACCGCCCCACCCCATCACCACCAACACCACCGTGATCACCACCCCATCACCACCAACACCACCACCATGATCACCGCCCCTACCCCCATCACCACCACCACCATGATCACCACCCCTACACCCAGCACCACCACCACCACCCACATTATGATCACCGCCCCAACCCCCATCACCACCACATCACCCCCACCACCACCACCGCCACAACTCCATCACCATCATCAGCATTTTCATCTCCGTTATTAAAGAGAGAGAGAGAGAGAAACAATATGGTGTGATATATAAAAAGCAATAGTTTGACGTAGTGTTTCAATTTCCCTGCTTCTTCCTCCCCATAACCACCTCCTACACTCTCTCTCTCTCTCTCTCTCTCTCTCTCTCTCTCTCTCTCTCTCTCTCTCTCTCTCTCTCTCTCTCTCTCTCTCTCTCTCTCTCTCTCTCTCTCTCTCTCTCTCTCTCTCTCTCTCTCTCTCTCTCTCTCTCTCTCTCTCTCTCTCTCTCTCTCTGCTAGATTGTTATCATTTTTTCTTCATTTCTCTCTTCCACAAACTTCTTACGTTACCATTTCGTCTTTCCTCCTTCTTTATCCGTCTTTCCTCATCTTCCCTCCTTCACTATTACCCCCTTAAGTTCTCCGTCTTTTCCTCCTCTTTTCTCCATTATCATTATCTCCTTAAGTTGACTCTTATTTTTTTAACTGCATGATGTGACTTGTGGCTGCTTCTTAACACACACACACACACACATACACACACACACAAAAAGCCTGGTCTGGGTACGCATGGCACCTCTTCCTCTAAACCCATCACCATATATCTTCCCCAACTTCAATTTATGCAGCCTCCTTGAAAGTTTGGATCGTCTGTTCCTCACCACTCGACTACCGATATGTCTGATCCATTCATCCACTACCCGGTAGGTATGTCAAGTCATGGCTGTTCTCTTCTTTTTTACCGCAAGGAAGGCAGCTCAAGGGCAAGAAACGAAAGCAGCAACAAAATAAGCCGGATAGACGCTGCTCGAACAAATGAAAATAGAACGAGAGGCCGGAAGAGGTCAGTTGCAGGGGATGAGGTGACTTGATGCTTTCCATGCGTCAATCAGCTATAAATAATTCCACCTACCCGTTATTACAAACCCCATACTGCACTCACTTTAACAGCCTTATTGCAGTCAACTTTGTTAAATCCTTCATTTACTTCAGTC
>NW_026111523.1:452500-457500 GCF_024679095.1 Eriocheir sinensis
TTACCATTATCATTCTGGCGGACATTTCCACACTAAGACTCTTGACATTTTCCACCATCCGCCCCCTCCTCCCCCCTCCCCCCTAAAAAAAGGGCTCACCGGCGTTAGGTACGGAGACCCATTAATCATTTCGATAACAAAAATAAAATAAAATACACCGCCAGCACTATAACACGGAAGGACAATAATGAACAGCCTCGCCATACTCACAACTAGATCAATCACTCCAACAACAACAACAACAACAACAACAACAGCAAAAACAACAAGGGAAATAAAAAAAAGAGAGAAAAAACATCTAACAAACGCACACGATATATATAACACCCGAACACAGTAAAGGATAGCTTCATCATACTCACAACTGGATCAATAACTCCTATATCACTTCAAAACACAAGAACAGGAACAACAAGGTCAAAGACAATAAAAAACAATGGGAAAAAATCAAACATCTGTAACGAACGCGCATTTTTTTCTCCTCCTCTTTCTCCGTTCTCCCTCGTTATCCTCGCTGCATCTCCGTTCACCTCCCGCTGCTCTTGGCGTCGTTCCCTTCACCGCGCCATTATTATATTTTGCTTCAGAAAACGGCGCCCTCTCAACCCCAGGTGGAGCCGCTCTAAGGGTTTTTTCGGCCCAATTTCAAGCCGGCTATTTAAAGCGAAAAGTAAATTGGCTGAGTCTTATTTTCGCTCTTGCTCTCTCCCTCTCGTCCCTGCTCTCTCTCTCTCTCCTTGGCCCAGTGCTCTTCATTATTTACATCAACGACGTGGATGTTGGACTCAATAACCGCATTAGTATATTTGCAGACGACACAAAGATTGGTAACTCGGTTCTCACTGACGAAGACAGGCAAAGCCTCCAAGAGGATTTGCACAAAATTTCAACTTGGTCGGATAGATGGAAGATGCCCTTTAACGTAGACAAGTGCCAGGTCCTTCAAGTTGGAACGAGGAATAAGAAGTTCGAATACGAAATGCGCGGCGTTAAACTCAAAAGCGTTCAATGCGTCAAAGACTTGGGGGTCAAAATCGCGTCAAACCTCAAATTCTCACAGCAATGCATCGATGCAGCAAATAAAGCGAACAGAATGTTGGGCTTCATTAAAAGAAACTTTGTATTCAAGAATAAAGATGTAATACTCCCGCTCTACAACAGTTTAGTCAGACCCCACTTGGAATATGCGGTACAGTTTTGGTCTCCCCACCATGCAAAGGATATTGCTAAATTAGAAGGTGTTCAGCGTCGGGCAACGAAAATGATCCCTTCCTTGCGAAACAAATCCTACGAAGAAAGGCTTTCTACCCTTAACATGTTCTCTCTTGAGAAACGTCGCCTCCGAGGAAAACTGATCGAATCTTTTAAAATACTTAATGGTTTCACGAATGTAGACAGATCAACATTGTTTATGATCGATGACACTTTGCGCACGAGGAACAATGGCATAAAACTCAGATGTAGACAAGTAAATTCAGACTGCACCAAATTTTTCTTCACCAACGTTGTAGTGCGAGAATGGAATAAGCTTCCACCGTCAGTGGTCCAGTGTAACACGATTGACTCCTTCAAAAACAAGCTTGACCGTCACTTCCTTCAACTTAATATCAACTAGAGTAGAAATGCAACGTTTTGGAGTCTTCTGATTAATGTAAAATCACTTAGGTTTAAGGACAGACCACCAAGTCTGGACCATGGGGTCTGTGTGGTCTGATTTTCTATGTAAATCTATGTAAATCTCTCTCTCTCTCTCTCTCTCTCTCTATCTATCTATCTATCTATTCCCTTTTATCCATTCGTTATTCTCTTTCTGCCTATCTGTCTATCTATCTATCATCTATCTATATATCTATCTCTTCGGAAACTTGATTGAAAAGCTATTACGAAGTAATAAACCACAATCAAGTTCACCCTCTTCACCAGCCTCCATCACACGCCTTGCCACTTCGCGCTCATTGAACTAAGGATCGACATGATTTCCGCGACACCCTTTGTTCAGTCTTCTTCACGCGCGGAGATTGGGTGTCAGCAGAGGATCGAGTCTTGGTGAAGCTCTTCCGCCAAAGTCTTTCTGGCTTTGAGAGATGATTTAGTGAGTGTTCACGACCCTCCCTTGGAAGGAATATTTGCCTGACAGGGGAGACTGCGAGCGTTGGTTGCCTTCAGTCACACGAATGTTTCACCACCAAAAGGTTTCAAGTGTTAATCTCGAGTCGGAAATTCTACTTCAAGCTGAGAGAGTGATCCGATTACTGCTGTCGGTAACTTTTATATTATTTTCTCTTTTGAAGTTGCGATCGTGTTCCCGCTCCGCCGTGACGTTCATGTTGACACAGGAATTTGCAAGTTTTCTTTTTCTCCTTCGTTAAGCATTATTTCCTTTTTAAAACGAAATGAACTTAAGAAATAAAAGATATAATGACATAACATACCCACTTTTTAGGTCTTGAAAAAAGAAAATCAACACTAGCACCACCACTACCACCACCACCATCACCACCACCACCGACTCTGGCATCATCCCATTGTTAGTGTTGCAATCACGCGAACAGAAAATACAAGTGCAATGTCGTAATGGGGAAAAGGAGGCGACGTGTCGGCGAAGTTACTGCCGGACTAATCAGCGACACCAACGACAGCACACGCACAAAAAGGCAAACAAACAAACAAGCAAACATACAAACAAGAAAACAAACACAAGGTAAGCGAGTGCTACATAAGATATTTTATTTATATCTACTATGCATTTCAGACCCGATGTGACATCGTTTTTCGGGAATATCTTGAAGGCTATTCGTCGGACAGCAATGACATTCTAACACAATGTTATCAACAGCCCGCCGTAATTTATGGTGTTATAGGAGAGAGTCAAATTTATATACTTTATGAGTTTACTCTTACGATTTTAAGCTGTAGTCAGTGAGGACACAAAATCCTGAGCAAAGGTTCGGATAAGTCGCCTTACCCCCCTCCCTCTCCTTCATCACTTCCCTCCTTCTCCCACTAACAAGCGTCCCTCCCCTCCACACTCATCCTTCTATCACCCTCCCAATCCTCCTCCTCTTTCCCTCCGATGTCCCTCTCTCTCGAGGTTGATACATCTTGGTATGATAAATGCTTCAAGTGTTTCAAATGTTTCAACAGCAATTCTCTCTCTCTCTCTCTCTCTCTCTCCTGACTTCCCTAACACCGTGGTTTGTCGCTGTGTACTGAAGACGCTACAATCTTGCTGGCCATGACGAGTATACTGAGATGCCCCAACAGGTGCAAAAAAGTGATTGCACTCAGGCTTTTTACTATGTTCGACCAAGAGAGGAAAGCCGGCACACTGAAAATAAGTCTTAACAGGTAATTATTACACATAACTTTATATGTGTAGTCTTATTATTGTTTTTTTTTGGGATATTTATATCATGACTGTCATAAGGACCAAGATAGAAGAAGCAAGGCTGTGCGCAAACACGAAAATTTGGGAAGGTGCTGTTCGACGAGCCATGAGGTTTGAGGAGGATTATTGGTCCTCTGATAATATCCATGACTGTGTGGAACCCGTCATTGTTACTTTTGACGGTGATGATGAGGATGATATGCTCCTTGACACTGACACTGATGACGATTAAAATGACATCCATGTATTCCTGTGTGTATAATTACCCATTCATTTTATGACTGATATAAATTATTTTACAATTTTAGTGACACTTTCGTTGTACAATGATTTTGCTCATTGTCCATTCTATCTCATCACAGCATATGACCAATCGAATAACAGATGCAGGAAAACAACCAAACACATAGTAATGTGCAATGTATTTATATATTTTAGTGTGTTAGTAATTCAGAGAGAGAGAGAGAGAGAGAGAGAGAGAGAGAGAGAGAGAGAGAGAGAGAGAGAGGGAGAGGGAGGGAGAGGGAGGAGGGGGGACATCGGAGGGGAAAGAGGAGGGAGGGATTGGGAAGGGTGATAGAAGGATGAGTGTGGGAGGGGGAGGGGGGACGCTTGTTAGTGGGAGGAGGAGGGAAGTGATGAAGGAGAGGGAGGGGGGTAAGGCGACTTATCCGAACCTTTGCTCAGGATTTTGTGTCCTCACTGACTACAGCTTAAAATCGTAAGAGTAAACTCATAAAGTATATAAATTTGACTCTCTCCTATAACACCATAAATTACGGCGGGCTGTTGATAACATTGTGTTAGAATGTCATTGCTGTCCGACGAATAGCCTTCAAGATATTCCCGAAAAACGATGTCACATCGGGTCTGAAATGCATTTTTTTTTTTAGTAACTCCCTTTTATAGCATTGTTTTTTTTTATTGCAAGATATCTTTTTATGATCCATATCGCAGGTGTACGTACGGGTGGCATACCTTTCCGGTGACTCCATTCAAAGAAAACTGAGCACATGATTGATATCAGCTGACCTGTTCAATATGTCATGTGAATATCTCGTGTGTTATAAAGTTCACTATACAAACATAACAAACGATTACCTATTTTTCCGGGTTTTTTTAAGGTTTGTTTATTATCATCTACATGTCACTACCTCATCAACCTTTTGCGTGGTCTTCATATATCTGCCTTTCATCTAGCTACAACCTACCCTTTCACTTCCCACCTTGTCTGTTTTCCACCCAGGAGCTCCACCTCCACTACCACCACCACCAACACCACCACCAACACCACCGTCCTCTCCTTGCCCCTCATCAAGAGCAACACGAGCGGCGGCCACAGAACTATCGAGGCACGAGGAAGCAGACCACGCCGTTGGTAAAGCTTACTGATGCATCCATTCTCGAGCTCACCGGCGTCAGCAAGAAACTAAACATCCCCGCGAGGGTTTACAGCGTGTAGCAGCGCACGTTGGTTTCAGGCTCAGGGTAGACAACTTCAGGAAACAGTCTGCTGATATTACTATTTTCCTGATGCATCAAGATGCAAAGTATTTATTTTATAATTATATACAGTTTCGATTTATTTATATAAAAGTAACTGATATTTCTA
>NW_026111523.1:460000-532500 GCF_024679095.1 Eriocheir sinensis
TGCAGCGGGGCCGCGGGAGGGGGGGAGGCATGCAGTTAGCAAGTTCAGAAGAGCAGTCAGCGTGGAAATGTCGATAGAAGATAGAAAGAGAGGCAACATTGCGGCGGAATTTAAGAGGTAGAAGACTATCAGTATGAGGAGGAGAGCTGATGAGACGAAGAGCCTTTGCCTCCACTCTGTCCAGAAGAGCTGTGTGAGTGGAGCCCCCCCACACATGAGATGCATACTCCATACGATGGCGGACAAGGCCCCTGTATATGGACAGCAACTGTGCAGTGGAGAAGAACTGGCGGAGACGGTACAGAACGCCCAGCCTCGAGGAAGCTGATTTAGTAAGAGATGAGATATGAAGTTTCCAGTTGAGATTTTGAGTTAAGGATAGACCGAGGATGTTTAGTGTTTACCAAAGCATGCATTGGGACGGCAGGGCGAGACACAAGGGGGCGTGGAGCCTTGGCGTGAGGGTGTGAGACGAGCCACGCCTGTCCACACACAGCGATTTCACGGCTCGCTGGAGGGTGTTGGAGGCAGCCACGACAGCTTTTATGACGGTTTTCCTACTCTTCACAATCGTTTTTTATGTGTGTTGTAAAATATATAAAGATTCTTGAATAGGTCATCGTCCCGGACACTTCTTTCGCCTGCATGCACCACAAGTATCAGGCTGGCAGATTTCACCTCAGTATCAGGCACGAATAGATTATAGTTTATTCTAGTCCTTCATCCCCAGTGCCTCTTCTTGGCCTGCCTCCGAACACTGGACACGAGCTTCACAAACACGCACCACAAGTGTTACTGGCTCCTGGCACAAGTTCAGTGCTCGTTGGCGTGTTCCTGCGTGCATGATAGCGAGTCACCGGAGCAGAAAATATATTCTAATAAATAAATACTGAATGGCTGAATTCCTAAAGCTTTTGTTTTCCGGTCCAGTCATTGGAACGCACGCTAATTATTTCGGTAATGGTTCCCTCTGGAAGGGGAACGATTTTTGTTCAAACAATGGATGATGCATAAAACGTTTGTTGAGCCGAAGAGTTAAGAGAGCCTGGCAGGACGCCACCATGATACTGATTCATAATTATAATGAAGCGACGTGAAAGACTTCAACAATCAAGGAGCATTAAATATTTTCAAGACAATCACAAATATATATATATATATATATATATATATATATATATATATATATATATATATATATATATATATATATATATATATATATATATATATATATATATATATATATATATATATATATATATATATATATATATATATATATATATATATATATATATATATATATATATATATATATATATATATATATATATATATATATATATATATATATATATATATATATATATATATATATATATATATATATATATATATATATATATATATATATATATATATATATATATATATATATATATGTGCGTGTGTGTGTGTGTGTGTGTGTATTTATGTATGTAGGATGAATGACTGAATGACTGAATGCATGTACGTATAGATGTATGGATATTATATATGTAGGAAGGTAAGCAATGAAGCCCTCTCGCATGAATGGAAACAAGTGTGACGGACAAAGGTGAGGCGGGAAAAGTGACGCCCATCCTACACATCACGCTAAATGATTGAGGGATTGGGATGTTTCGTCATGACGCCGCAACTACCATGGTCATAATGGCGCCAAGTGAACTGTACAAAAGGGCTGACTAAAGTAAAATCTATAAATGTGTCTAAAAAGTTCATAAATTAAAATGGGTGATAAAATGTGCAATACTGGGCTACACTAACCCATCATGCCAAGGTGAGGTGGCGTGAGAGCACTCTATTCTATTTAGGAGCAGTAAGTAGCGGGCTTTTTTTTCATTATTGTTTTCTCTTTTTTTACGCCCTTGCATTGTCTCCTCTGCTGTAAATAAAAAAGTGAGACAGACTAAGGCAAACAGGACAGGGATCGGCAGGGTAATCTTAAATTCGACGCTCCACAAGCAGGATGAGGCAGGGGAGACAGTGTGAGGCGGTGTGAGACAGACTGACACGAAGGCAAACTAAACAGGGTTGGGCAGAGTAATCTAGAATTCGACGTGCCACACACAAGCAGGGGGAGACAGGGAAGGTAACGTGCGTCCTACAAGTCAGGGTGTTTACCAAAGCATGCATTGGGACGGCAGGGCGAGACACAAGTGGGCGTGGAGCCTTGGCGTGAGGGTGTGAGCCGAGCCACGCCTGTCCACACACAACGATTTCAGGGCTCGCTGGAGGGTGTTGGAGGCAGCCACGACAGCTTTTATGACGGTTTTCCTACTCTTCACAATCGTTTTTTTATGTGTGTTGTAAAATATAAAAAGATTCTTGAATAGGTCATCGTCCCGGATACTTCTTTCGCCTGCATGCACCACAAGTATCAGGCTGGCAGATCTGGGCATCAGTATCAGGCACGAATAGGTTATACTTTATTCTAGTCCTTCATCCCCAGCGCCTCTTCTTGGCCTGCCTCCGAACCCTGGACACGAGCTTCACAAACACGCACCACAAGTGTTACCGGCTCCTGGCACCAGTTCAGTGCTCGTTGGCGTGTTCCTGCGTGCATGATAGCGAGTCACCGGAGCCGAAAATATATTCGAATAAATAAATACTGAATGGCTGAATTCCTAAAGCTTTTGTTTTCCGGTCCAGTCATTGGAACGCACGCTAATTATTTCGGTAATGGTTCCCTCTGGAAGGGGAACGATTTTTGTTCAAACAATGGATGATGCATAAAACGTTTGTTGAGCCGAAGAGTTAAGAGAGCCTGGCAGGACGCCACCATGATACTGATTCATAATTATAATGAAGCGACGTGAAAGACTTCAACAATCAAGGATCATTAAATATTTTCTAAGACAATCACAAATAGATTAAGTCCAACCCTAAGCCAGCTATTAGTATGTAATAGCCTTTCTATATGATCACTCAAAGATGTATCAGCATTTTCAGTGCTAAGTATGAAATTCCTCATCTTATCTTCCCCTGTTAGCCTTTCAGTGCACCGCATATTCCCTTATATGACACTTAAATATGCGTATTCCACTGCTGTTGAAGTCACGGTCAAAGAGTCATAGTGTCTGTGTGTGTGTGTGTGTGTTTAGAGGGCCTCCATCCGGAAGGGAGTTACGATGGGAACAATTGGTTATATTGTTCGCATTGCAATTCATCGGCCCCTGCCGGAACGCCGATGACTGTGGCACTCAACCATATATTTTAATATACCAGGTCAACGGTGTGTGACATTCCGCCTCTTAACAGCTCTCACCAAAACTAAAAACTTAGCCATTCGCTGTTTTTTTCTTCCTTATTAGTGGTATTCTGAACCTTCGTCCCCATCGCTGCCCTCTTCCTTTGTTGCACGTCTGCGACTGTACGGACGGGGCGTGCCTGCGCCCCTTTGCTGGTTCAGGCCACAGCCATTCAGACGGGGCGTGACCGCAGCCCGTCTTTGTGCATGGACGCCGCCGGCTTGAAGGGGCGTGTTTGCTGCCCGTTGCTCCGTCAGGCCGCCGCCGCCGGGAGGGAGGGTGACCGCCGCCCCTCCCTGCGTCTGGCCGCCTTGCAGCGCCTCCAGCAGCGCCTCCAGCATGTGGATCAGCGCCTGGAGGGTCGGGCGCTCGCCGGGCCCCGGCCTGATTACGGCGTTCACCCAGGCCCTGATGGGGGAGAGGCACGGGGCACTACTGAGGCCTCCGTGCATGGCCAGCGCGTGGCGAATGATGCTGGCCAGATCGTACGTGTCTATGTCCCTGATCCACGGGGGGACGTCCAGAGGCAGCCTCGGCACAAGCCATGACGTGAAGGGCTCCGGCTCCTCATTCCTATTTATCTGCCTCATGTCCGGTCGCTCGGCCACGCCCAAGTCTATCACGGTGGCCTCTGGGCCTTGACTGCCGTTGCGCACACACAAGTTATCGCCCTTAATGTCGTTGTGGGCGTAGCCTTCCCTGGCCAGTTCCTGCAGCGTGCGGGCGACTTGCAGCACGACGCTCAGCAGGTCTGGCAGCGAGGGGTCTGTTGCGAAATATCTCTCAACAGTCAGCCCAGCGTAGCGAGTTACTAGCCAACGCCTCCTGACGCAGGCGCCGACCAGTCGCTGTACCCCGGCCACCACCTGCAGCCTCTGCAGGATGGACGCCTCCTTCACGAGGTCCCCCACGCTGCCACTGTAGTAGGTCTTGATGACCAGTTCCTCACCGCTGTGAGGGTCCCACACCTTGCAGCAGGAGCCGAAGGCCCCGGCGCCCAGAGTCTCGTGCGCTTTGCTGCTCAGCAGGGCTTCCTGTCGCTCGTCGAGAAGAGGGACGCCTGCCTCCTGAAGGAGACTCACGGCGTGCCTCTCTTCAGCGGAGAACTGTTGCTGCTTTTCTCCAGCGGGCCTCCGCCTGTCAGGTAGCTTCCAGTAGTCTTTTGATTCTTCCTTTCCTTTGTTCCCTGAAGGCCCCTGCCGCTGTTTCTTAGCGGGCCACGACGAGCACTCGGCGTCTGGTGCCGGTCTCTTGGTGACTTCCCTTATCTTGTCGTCCCCTTGCTGTCCGGGGACGCTCACTTGGTGCTCGGCGTCTGGTGCCGGTCTCTTGGTGACTTCCCTTGTCTTGTCGTCCCCTTGCTGTCCGGGGACGCTCACTTGGTGCTCGGCGTCTGGTGCCGGTCTCTTGGTGACTTCCCTCGTCTTGTCGTCCCCTTGCTGTCCGAGGACGCTCACTTGGTGCTCGGCGTCTGGTGCCGGTCTCTTGGTGACTTCCCTCGTCTTGTCGTCTCCTTGCTGTCCGGGGACGCTTACTTGGTGCTCGGCGTCTGGTGCCGGTCTCTTGGTGACTTCCCTCGTCTTGTCGTCCCCTTGCTGTCCGAGGACGCTTACTTGGTGCTCGGCGTCTGGTGCCGGTCTCTTGGTGACTTCCGTCGTCTTGTCGTCCCCTTGTTGTCCGGGAACGCTCACCTGGTGCTCGGCGGCGCTGCGGCCAACGGAGCACAAGCTTTTCTTCACTACGTCAGGAGACTTCTTCTCCTCCTCCTCCATCCAGAGGGACTTCCTCTTGGCAGGTTTGTTCTTCTCGGGGCCAGAGTAAGTGTGGGCAACGCAGCCGTCACTCACACACTTCCTTTTCTTCACTACGGCAGGAGACGTTGTCTCCTCCCCCAGGCAAAAGGACTTCTTCTTGGCGGGCTTGTTCTTCTCGGTGCTTGAGGTGCGGCCGGAGGCCGAGGTGGGTGATAACTCTTCTTCACGGTCTGGTCGATCCATCACGTAAGCTGTGTACAGTAACAGGGGCTCTCACAGACCCTACACGTCGGTTTGGTGGAGATATTTTGGGGAAATTTTTGGGAGAATGGAGTTGGCAGAGTTCGGAAAGTAGTCTAGAGCTAGTGGATTCCACACACCGCCTTTTCTCTTTATATCGCATCCAATAATGAACAGATAAATAAACATGTTAACAATGTGCAAAAAAACTTTACACACACACACACACACACACACACACACACACACACACACACACACACACACACACACACACACACACACACACACACACACACACACACACACACACACACACACACGCAAACACACATATTCTCCTTCTCCTCCTCTTCCTCCTCCTCCTCCTCCTGCTCCCCCTCCTCTTCCTCATCCTTCTCGTCGCACTCTACCATTCCTTTCATTCCTTGCCACCAAACCCTCCCTCTACCATCTCTCCCTGCCACCCAACCCTCTCTCCCCTCCCACCCTGCTAGCTCCACTCCTCTCCTCTACAACCCCATATCCTTCCCTGCTACACCTCCCCAGCCCCCCCTAACGAGCCGACCTTCCTTGCACCACACTTAAAAAGGTGATGAAGGACTCCCCCGAGCTAGGCAGATAAGACCATATAGTTCCACCACCATTATCCTCCCTACACTTAACACCCTCCTCCCTGCTACCACACCCAGTCTTCCTTACCCCCATCACCCTTTTCATCTACCCCTGCCTCCCTCCCATCCCATCTACCCCCACCACCCCTTCCTCCCCCTCCCGCCTCTCACTTCGGGTCCACACTCCATTAGTTGTCCACTGAGAAATATGAATATAATAGGCGTGGCATTACGCCTAACTGTGCACGGAGGACGAGGCGACGTGTCCGAAATACGAAACAACGGCGCGGAAGAGGAGGCGCCTACACATAATGGAGAGAAGAGTAGTTGAGGAGTAGGGGCAGGGGAAGAATAACTAGGAGGAGGAGTACAAAGATGATAAAGATGAGGGAGGGATAAATCGGTGTAGGAGGAAGAGGAGGAGTCTAGAGATGATAAAGATGAGGAGTGAGAGAATAGGAGCAGGACTTGAAGTGCTCACAGACGTTGTGAAGATTGTGAACCATATCCGAGGGAGCGCAACAACTTCAAGGATTTCTAAAGTGCTTTGTGAAGAAATGGGCTCTGTCTTCTTTGTTCTCCTGTTTCACACGGAGGTACGTTGGCTCTCACGTGGCAAAGTTCTGAATCGCGTGCTGCAACTTCGAGAGGAAATAACGATGTTGCTGCAAGAAGGTCGAACCTCGAAAGAAAATCTTCTTCACGAAATGATGCAAGATGACTGTTTCGTAACAAAAGTTGCCTACTTGGCTGATTTCTTCTCTGAAGTGAATTCCCTGAATATTTCACTCCAAGGAAACCTTGCAATGCTGCACACAGTTCGTGACAAAGTGGCAATATTCAAGTGTAAGATTCAACTTTACGTGAAAAGAGTTCAGGACAGTGACACAACTTTCTTCCCTCTATGACAACTATCCTAGATTCTATGGCAGAATCTGAATGCAGTTTCCGTGAGGAGATCTCGGCTCATCTTCTGCCAGTGATTGGAGAGGACCCAACACCCCCACAAAGTGACGATGCAAATCAACAACAAAGAAATAATGGGAATAAAAGTTTCATCCTCACACCACTCAGCAACGATCAAAGAAGCAACGATGAAACAGAGCGACCCAACGAAATACCAAAAAATAAAAAATAAAGCAGCATCAGGATTAGCGTCCCGTTGGCAAGACACAAACACCGCCGAGGCTCGGAGGAGGAAGAGGAGGCGGCGGCGGCTCCCTCACGCCTGGCGCCGGGAAGATGCTTGCTGCTGTCTGCCGTGACTCTGGCGGCGGTGATGACGCAGGAGGCCTCTGGTGCCGAGACACGGGCGTTCAGAGCGGCCAAGACTGCGGCCCAGCACCACCCCCGGCCCGGCCAGGCATTCATCGAGGCCAACTGTACCCGACACTTGTGCCCTAATGTAACGCACGGTGCCCGACCTTAAGACCCCTAACTACTAACGACGCCTCCGAGCGAGCCCTCCCCCTCCTTTATATTCAACCAAATGAAACCTAACTTAATCCTCTGAGACGTCCACTCCCATACGTAGGGCTAATTAGGACAGGTGAACTCCTCAGGCAGCTCAACACAGTGTCCATCAACAGCTCCAAGGTATGTCGGCATGTGAAAGAGTATTGGTAGAGGATGGAGAAGTCTGCAGAATCCTCACTTTACAGCAGGCATAAGTGCATGTAGCAAATCCTGAGTGACAATGACTGTCGCTTAACCCCGTCAGTGTCCGGCCCAGCTCAGCATGCCAAGAACACCCCTACAGGAGAACAGCTAGGCAGTTGACAGTAGGACAGAAGAGGCTTGTAGGGAAGAATAAATGTCATGGTGAGCAAACTATAGAATCACACCCTTTTTAACCTGAAACCACAGGTAATTCCAGAGTTGGGTGTGCTCAGAAATAGTTTTCATTGTCAGTGATACAGTAATTGTCATTTGCTACCCTTTCTGTCATGAGTTATTTTTCATATGTTCATTACTGTTCATAATTTGTTTTAATAACTGAGCTCATTTGTGACTCCTTGCCCTGTGTCTGCAAGGAACTGGGGAGGTGATTATGGTGTCATTAAACTTATTATTATTATTATTATTATTATTATTATTATTATCATCACTGAGATCCATGAAAGCAGGTCAAGGGAGGATAGAAAAATGCTACAGACCCAAACCCTTAATGAGCAGACATGGATATAAAGGAGAAAAATCGAAGAAGGGAGTCAAACCCAGTGCCTGGTGAGTTGCCTGACAGCCATAACCTTTCTCCAGGAATGGTGGGACATCCGGCACAGCAAGGATGGGCTGGCGGAGGAGGAGCTGTCCATGAGTGGCTGCAGAGTGGTGTGGTCCCGAGGTCAGGCTGGCCGAGTGGGGTCCCGGCAGGTTGTCAAGTGCACGACCTGAGACTCGGCTGTGATACATGCCATGCTCGCCTCCTCCTACACCTGCCCAGACCAACCGTCCCTGCTGGGAGAACCTGTCCCTCAAGAACCCACAGGTGACCTTTGCTCTTTGACCATTAGTAATATATGAGGTTGCCAGACCAGACTGATAGACTTTTTTATTACAAGGGCAAAAACAAAGACGACAGCAACACACTGCTTCCAACAAAGGTGTAAAGAACGGGAGGCCAAGAGCTGTGTGGCCTCCAATCACCACCCGCCGAGGGAAGCCTTTTTTATTTTTTTATTTTTTTATTTTTTTTTACATCAAAGGAGACGGCTCAAGGGCAACAAAAAGAGTGCATAGAAAAAAAAATCCGGCTCCTCACCGCTCCGTGTTCTTGCTCTTATTTACGGATGTATTTATTTACTCATTCTTTTTTTTGTTCATTATTATTTTTTTTCTGCCGCGTGGTGTAATAATGCTGTGGTGGTTCTCTCTTTTTTTTTTCTTCATCCGCATCACTCTCCCATTCATCCTTGACCTTTCCTTTACCATCATTGTCATCCACCTCGTCCTAGTTACAGTAGAGCCCCATTCAGCGCGAGAATTAGGTGGATGAAGCGGCCGCGCTAACTGAATAAAGTAACCAATATGAAAAAAAATATTTGGTGCAGACGTGGGTCTGACTTTTGGGTTTGATAATTACTCAAAATAATCACTCACATTAAAAAAACAACCCTACGATTGGCTGGGCTCTGAAAACACACTTGTGATTCGCTGGGAGTCCGGTGACGTCATCGCCGGCGCTCACCCGGCCAGCGGCCTCGCTGCCTTAAGGCAGTGTGTCACACTGGCTGTTTTCTTCTAACCGTTGTGGCTACTGGCAACGCCCGTGCACCCATCCAGGAGCGAGTTGTCGGTTCACCGTAACCTGGTGTCACACTGAGCCCTTTTCTTCCCACCGCTTTGGCGGCAGCTTGGACAACCGGCAAGTCCAAATTTTCCTGGTGTGCATCACACACAGCCAAGGTCAGTTGCCCGTATCCACATCCACAACGTAAACAAAGCACTTGCCCTGTATCAACATGGCGTAAAGTAAGGGCTCTCGCAGCTTGTGCCGCGCATCATGGCAGCTTGGCGCAATTTTCAAAACTCAGTCGTGGTGGCTGCTCGCGCTAACTGAGGCTTTCGCGCTAATTAATTTTTTCCTTGGTAGATGGTGGCTTGTGCTAATTGATCTCGCGCTAACTGAGGCTTTCACACTAATTAATTTTTTTCTCGGTAGATGGTGGCTTGTGCTAATTGATCTTGCGCTAAGTGAGGCTTTCACGCTAATTAATTTTTTCCTTGGTAGATGTTGGCTTCTGCTAATTGATCTTGCGCTAAGTGGGGCTCTACTGTACTTTTTTTTCTTCATCCGCTTTGCTCTCCCATTCATCCATTTCCTTGTTCTCTCATTTACTGTCATTGTCATCCACCTCGTTCTAGTTACCTTTTTATTTTCCTTCATCCACATCACTTTTTCTTATTTTTTTATTTTCCCTTCGACGCTCTCATTTACCGTCACAAGGATTACCTTTTGTTCTCGTACGCAGTCTTCCATCTGTTGCACTCTTCTGGGTGTGACCAAGCTATTGTGTTTATTTGTATATCTACAATATTTACTTATTCATTTTTTATTTATTATGTATTTTTACTGTCGCAGGTTCAATCACACACTCTGCGAAGCTTACGTGGAGGAAAACTGGTCTCCCGGCCAGGTGGTCACCAACCTTGTGGCCACGGACCTTGATGCCTGGGACCTGGGCAAGCTGAGATACACCGTCCTGCACCAGACCTCAGAAGCAGCCGTCACCATGAACAAGGAAGGTAGAGAAAGACTGAATCTACTTCTACTCTTGAAAGAGATTCGTATGGAGGTTTTACGCATTAATGTTATTGTTCATAGTTATAGTGGAAGTAGTAGTAGTAGTAGTAGGAGGAGGAGGAGGAGCACGGAAAGGCAGCAGAATAAAGAACTAAAGAAGGAGGAAAAAAAAGAGCTGGAAACCTGCCTTTTTTCCCTCCCACATATCATTGAAGTTTTCCCTGAGATCATATTACAGTAACTTATCTCTTGACCTGCATCTCATACCTCAAGAAAACACATCACTAGAGCATGCTGTTGTGAGGCCTTGATTAAAAGACACCCTAAACTTAACCTAACCTAACAAAACCCTGAACAGTTACCATACATCTTGACTCGGAAAACTCATATTTGCTTCCTTACTAATGAGACTTTCTATATAACAAAGAGAGGCCATTCTTTGTTGATTCATATTGAAAGACACCCTAAACTTAACCTAACCTAACAAAACCCTCAACAGTTACCATACATCTTGACTCGGAAAACTCATATTTGCTTCCTTACTAATGAGACTTTCTATATAACAATGTGAGGTCATTCTTTGTTGATTCATATTGAAAGACACCCTAAACTTAACCTAACCTAACAAAACCCTCAACAGTTACCATACATCTTGACTCAGAAAACTCATATTTGCTTCCTTACTAATGAGACTTTCTATATTACAATGTGAGGTCATTCTTTGTTGATTCATATTGAAAGACACCCTAAACTCAACATAACCTAACAAAACCCTCAACAGTTACCATACATCTTGACTCAGAAAACTCATATTTGCTTCCTTAGTAATGAGACTTTCTATATTACAATGTGAGGCCATTCTTTGTTGATTCATATTGAAAGACACCCTAAACTTAACCTAACCTAACAAAACCCTGAACAGTTACCATACATCTTGACTCAGAAAACTCATATTTGCTTCCTAACTAATGAGACTTTCTATATAACAATGTGAGGTCATTCTTTGTTGATTCATATTGAAAGACACCCTAAACTTAACCTAACCTAACAAAGCCCTTAATAATTACCATACATCTTGACTCAGAAAACTCACATTTGCTTCCTTAGTAATGAGACTTTCTATATAACAAAGAGAGGCCATTCTTTGTTAATTCATATTGAAAGACACCCTAAACTTAACCTAACCTAACAAAACCCTGAACAGTTACCATACATCTTGACTCGGAAAACTCATATTTGCTTCCTAACTAATGAGACTTTCTGTATAACAAAGTAGGGTCATTCTTTGTTGATTCATATTGAAAGACACCCTAAACTTAACCTAACCTAACAAAGCCCTTAATAATTACCATACATCTTGACTCAGAAAACTCACATTTGCTTCCTTAGTAATGAGACTTTCTATATAACAAAGAGAGGCCATTCTTTGTTAATTCATATTGAAAGACACCCTAAACTTAACCTAACCTCACAAAACCCTGAATAATTACCATACACTTGACCCAGAAAACTCATATTTGCTTCCTTAATAATGAAACTTTCTATATAACAATGTGAGGTCATTCTTTGTGTATTTATACCATATAGACTTCACCCCTTTCCAGGCAGTCTATACACTGAGACACCCCTGAATCGCGAGTCCCTGCCCGTGCACAGCCTCAAGGTGTCCGTGATGGACGAAGAGATCCAGGCCAGCTTCACGGTGGTGTGCGACATGAACAAAAACCCACCAGTCTTTACGCTGCCGGAGTACCAGGCGAACATCATGGCTCCCAGGACGACCATTCTTAAGGTGGGGAACAGGGAGGAGAATATAGGGAAAGAGGAAGAGAAGCAGAGAAAAAAAGGGGGAAGGGGAGGAGAAAAAAAGAGATGAGGAAGAGGAAGAGAAAAATCAAGCCTCTGTGTTGGATAGTGGAGTGTTTCTCATGTGGTATTGGTGTGCTGGATATCCCTTCACTGGTAGCCTGGTAACATACACTCCCAGGTCTTTCTCTGCCTCTGTGGTGGATAGTGGAGTGTTTCCCATGTGGTATTGGTGTGCTGGATATCCCCTCCCAAGGTGCAGGACTTAAAACTTCATTGAATTGTAGCAGCCACTTTTTGTTCCATTCCTGTAGCTTGGTGATGTCTTCTTATAGGAAATCCACAGTCAAAGGGTTAAATTCATTGTCATTATTTTTGCAGCCAGGAGAAAGCCAGAAATTACAAGAGGTTAATATGCCTTCTCTCTAGGTCATTGGTGTTAAGCTCACCGGGGAGCTGAGCAGTTGGACATCACCCAAAGACATCATATTGAAGGTCGCTGGAATTCTGACAGTTAAAGGCGGCACCGGGGCAATTGTTGAATATTTGGGGCCTGGCGTGGACTCCATCTCCTGCACTGGCATGGCCACGATATGCAACATGGGCACCGAGATCGGTAAGGTGTGAAGGGGCTTCGTGGTGCAGTGGTTAGCATGCTCAGCTCACAGCCGAGAGAGTTTTATGACCCTGGTGGTAGTGTGACCCTTCTTCTGTACCATGAACCTCAAGAAACACTTATTAGAACCCAGAGAGCCTGAGTTCGATTCCCCGGCAGAGTGGAAAAATTTGGGCGGCTTTTCCGATACCCTACGCCCCTGTCCACCCAGCAGTGTACCAGGCATTAATGGGGGGTTGTGTCCCGTCTCCTGGGGTCTGTTCCCTTCTCCTATAATTCCTTCCCCTTCTGTCTCTCTCCAGCATATGGCCACAGATGTTGCGCCCACTAAGCAAAACTTTCCAACTGTTCCCTTCTCCTATAATTCCTTCCCCTTCTGTCTCTCTCCAGCATATGGCCACAGATGTTGTGCCCACTAAGCAAAACTTTCCAACTGTTCCCTTCTCCTATAATTCCTTCTCCTTCTGTCTCTCTCCAGCATATGGCCACAGATGTTGCACCCACTAAACAAAACTTTCCAACCCTTTCCTCATCAAACTTATTTACCAACTTGTACAGTGCAATCAAATCTCCTCTCTCCCTTCTTTGTTCCAGTGTCGTCAAGTCCATCTCCCTCAATGTCTTCATACGTCATATTCGAGAGTTCTGGGACCATTTTGTTGCAATTCTCTGTCTTGAGTCCAACATAATCTTCCTTTGTATAGTTTTTCATTTTTTCCTTATATGCCTCATCTTGGTATTCAAATCCTTCCATAGTTTTCATCTGTCATAGTTGATGGCCATTCTTTCCTAAGGGGCACTCGTGACTGACTCCTTCATCTAACTCAACATTTTTTGTGAAAATTAGGTCAAGTCTTGATGGTTGGTCATCCCCTCTTAGCCTTGTTTCTCCTTTAACCCACTGCATCAACAGATTATCACATCAGGTGTGTGTGTGTGTGTGTGTGTGTGTGTGTGTGTTTAGCTAGTTGTTGTATTTACCTAGTTGTAGTTTTATAGGGCCTGGGCTTGACGTTCGTGTGGTCCCGTCTCTGTATCTACATTTATCCAACTTTTCCTTGAAGCTTTGCACACTCCTTTCTGATACTACATCCTCACTTAGTCTGTTCCAAACCTCTGTACTTCTTTGCGGGAAGCTATATTTCTTTATGTCTCTCAAGCATCTTCCCTTCCTCAATTTTTGACTGTGTCCTCTTGTGTTCCTGGTGGTAATTTCTTCTTTTAGTGGTAACTCCTCATTGTCTACTTCTTCCATTTTGCTCAACAATTTGTAGATTTGTATTAGGTCTCCCGTTTCTCTTCTTTGTTCTAGTGTTGGTAGGTCCATTTCCTTTAGTCTCTCCTCGTATGTCAATCCCTCCAGCTCTGGAACCATTTTTGTTGCCATCTTTTGTATTCTTTCCAGTTTCTTTATGTGTTTCTTCTTATGGGGAGACCACACTGCCTCTGCATGTGTGTGTGTGTGTGTGTGTGTGTGTGTGTAAGATTGACTGACTGATGAATGAATGACTGTGAGATTAAGGCTGGTATTACAAGACACTTTCCCTGCTCACATCAGCTACTTCTAAAGGTCAAAGGGGGATATCAGTCAGGTTCTAATGAGTGTTTTTCAGGCTCATGGTACAGAAGAAGGGTTAAACTACCACCAGGGTCATAAAACTACTCCTGGAAATGCCCACAACTCCTGCGAAAGCCTTGTCAAATAGGTGTTCTTGGGCGGCGAAATGTCTTATAATACGACCCTAAGTAAATAACTTCCTGATGGAGTGGATGATTGACTTGGCAACCTGTAGCTTTACTCTCAGCCATTTCAAGTTCCCGACTGATGTACTAACACCCTCAGATTGGCTACAGTGAAGGTCGTGGCAGAGAGTGTACTCAAACTCCTACTGTGAGCTACTCCTGCTGCCTGCGCCCTCACCACCCCTGTGAAGGACGCCCAGCTGACCCAACCCTCCTCGGTGAGTCTGTCCCACTTAATGTTGCAAGAGTTATCCGGTATACCTTCACTCTCTCATGCTTTCCCTATGTCCTGTGCTGTCCAACTTAATAATGTGAGAGTTAACTGGTGTTTTCACTATCATCTTTTTAGAGAGTCTGATTAAAAAAACTAATGCAGGAGTTGTGGTGTTTTTTGTTCCTGTTGAGTGCCTGGACTTACCAGCTGTCTTGTGCTGTCCAACTTATTAATGCAAGAGTCATGGTGTTATTTGTTCCTGTTGGGTGCCTGGACCTATCAGCTGTCTTGTGCTGTCCAACTTATTAATGCAAGAATTGGCCTGTATCTTCACTCTTAACCCCTTCACTACGGCCGGGCCAAAACAGCGCCCCGTGCCATATCCGGGATCGCCACGCGCGCCAAATTTCAAATGTCGCTATTGAATATAACAAGTTTTCAGCCATACGCTCAACATAATCATCATGTATTATATAAGAAAACATGCAGAATGGACCGTATTGGCTATACAGGCAGTGCCACACGTGGCCACTTGGTGAACTGTCAAAGCAGTACTTTCCATAGAATTCAAGTTATGTACTAGAGTGGATCTGAGGCTGCCTCCAGGATACAAGGCCTTGGCAGAGTCACCGCTCTGAGCCTACGACCACTCACTTATTACCTCTACTCGATTTCCTGACACTACTATTTGACCTGGAGAAAAACTGAAATCGGGTAGGAGTGAAGCGTGTGCAATGTCATCGGCTTGGAGCGATGGCGGCACCATGGCCGTGTATGTATCTCGGAGACAGCTTCAGACACACACTATTCTATAACTTGAAATCTATGGAAAGTACAGCTTGGAGTTGAGTGGCCATATGCCTGTATAGCCAATGCGGTCCATTAAATGGTGCACATAAAGAAACTCACTACGGCCGGGCCAAAACAGCACGCTGCGCCGTATCCGGGATCGCCGCGCGCCAAATTTCAAATGTCGCTATTAGATATAACAAGTTTTCAGCCATAAACTCAACAGAATCATCATGTATTATATATGAAAACATGCAGAATTAAATGGTGCACATAAAGAAACATAAATTAATTGATAATTTTGAGATGTAAGCAAAAATATAGAGATAAAATAACTTGTATATTGGTTAAAGCGAGCCAGGACGCAGTATGCGCGTCCTGGGATGTGGTACGGGGCACGCAGGGACACAGTATACACGTCCTCGTGTTGTAGGGGTTAAGCCTTCCCTGTGTCCTGTGCTGTCACCTCTGTAATGCAAGTGGTGGACAATATGAGATACCCTTTGCCTCACAGTTAATGGCCACATAATGAGGTAGAGGAATGAGATAAAATTCATATAAAGCCGTATTTTTGAAAAGGGGAAGGGAGGACTCACCTGATAAAAGATGGCTTTATTTTGTACACTTTTTACTCCTTTTTGAATAAGAACATAGCAGGCAGTAGCTTATCCAGTAGACTATTAGTGCTGCCTCGGAGAATCTTGGAACCATTTGCTGAACTGAGTGCAGACCAACGTGGCTCACGGGAAGCACTTACGAGACTTGGCAACAGAAAACTCCTCAGTTGTATCCTTGACGTGCTAATTTCCCTCAGTGACTCGTGCTGCTCAGTACTCATTAGAGAGAGGTGGTTCAATCTTGTTTGAACCATACTGACTCTTACTTCTTGAGTCTAGTTAATTTTGGAAAGGAGCGTTCACCACTGCAGTTGGTGACCATTAGAGTTAAGTAAATCTTCAACGCGATCTCGACATTAGGAGAACAAGACCCAAAAGAATGATCAACTCTCAGACGATACAATGTCATCTCGTAAAGGTCTTGTTGAGATCCAGCAACAGTACAGCCGGGTCAGACCGCAACAGCACTGATCCAATATTTCCCAAAATATATAAGGTACGTCAAGTTTGCAGTATATTGACAGGCCAACATTCGCTGCAGATTGATCTTTACTCAATGTTATGATAACCCCTCGAATGTTGGTCTGTGAATGTGCCGGCAACTTAACGTACACCTATTGAATACACACCAGCAGAGCGGTCGCTTCTGAAAATAAGAAAACTTTTATACCCCTTTGTCATCACGATATATTATTGTACTCAACACCCTGCCAACGTACTACTGGCTTTGGTACAGATACTATTGATAAGAGGCCAAAACTACCACCATTTGACATGATAAAAACAACAAAACTCACACTTAGATTCAGCTGTGCACTTGTGCCTCGACCGCCATTAAAGCTTTTTTCTGTTATTGATATTTAATATAATCTATACTACTAAACTTTTATCTGCATTAATAGGTTAAGTATATTATGTATAACACACCCCTAACTTACCCTACAGACAGTCAAGGAAATACACATTTTAACCCGTCCGCTGCAATTGGCACGGATTTGGCTTTCACTGGTAGCCTGGTGAACTTATACTCCCAGGTCTTTCTCTGCCTCTGTGGTGGATAGTGGAGTGTTTCCCATATGGTGGTATTGGTGTGCTGGATATCCCTTCACTGGTAGCCTGGTAACATATACTCCCAGGTCTTTCTCTGCCTCTGTGGTGGATAGTGGAGTGTTTCCCATATGGTATTGGTGTGCTGGATATCCCTTCACTGGTAGCCTGGTGAACTTATACTCCCAGGTCTTTCTCTGCCTCTGTGGTGGATAGTGGAGTGTTTCCCATATGGTGGTATTGGTGTGCTGGATATCCCTTCACTGGTAGCCTGGTGAACTTATACTCCCAGGTCTTTCTCTGCCTCTGTGGTGGATAGTGGAGTGTTTCCTATATGGTATTGGTGTGCTGGATATCCCTTCACTGGTAGCCTGGTAACATACACTCCCAGGTCTTTCTCTGGCTCTGTGGTGGATAGTGGAGTGTTTCCCATATGGTATTGGTGTGCTGGATATCCCTTCACTGGTAGCCTGGTAACATACACTCCCAGGTCTTTCTCTGCCTCTGTGGTGGATAGTGGAGTGTTTCTCATATGGTATTGGTGTGCTGGATATCCCCTCTCAAGGTGCAGGACTGCATTTTTCTTCACTGAATTGTAGCAGCCACTTTTTGCTCCACTCCTGTAGCTTGGTGAGGTCTTCTTGTAGGAAATCCGTAGTCAAGGGGTTAAGAGAATCCATCGCCAGGACCTTCATGCTATTCAATTTACACATGTTTATGTCTGCTGGAGCCTTGGGTCCAGCTGCAACACCCACAAGTCCGGATCTGGACCGCGGGCCGCCAGTTGAGTTGGGAAGCCCTGGACTATATGCCGTATACGGTGTACTACAATGCCAGGCTTATTATACTATGCCCTAGTGAAGTTTCCTATATTTTCTTATCCCGGAAGCAGCGACGGGCCAAATTTGTGCCGTGACATAAACCCCCCAAGATAGATGATACATAATCTGATCACAAATGCTTTGATATATATTATGGAATGGTTTGTGTAAGGGGTGATTTTTTTTCATTTTTCTCGCTTAGAGGGACCATTAAGAAACATGATCCCGCAGCTACCGGGTTATATATAGTAATATCATATATAATAATATTACAAAAAATTAGGAAAATGAGTAATTATTTTGTCTCAGCCTTCTGTGCCTAAGGGCAAAAACTTTAGTTACTAATTTTTTACGTTCCCGCGGGGCCTGTACCACGTGCTAAATGTGCTACTAGGTTAATTAACCCCTTGAATGCGGATTTCCTACAGTTAGACATCACCAAGCTACTGAAATGGAGCAAAAAGTGGCTGCTACAATTCAATGAAGAAAAATGTAAAGTCCTGCACCTTGGGAGGGGATATCCAGCACACCAATACCACATGGGAAAACACTCCACTATCCATCACAGAGGCAGAGAAAGACCTGGGAGTGTATGTTACCAGGCTACCAGTGATGGGATATCCAGCACACCAATACCACATGGGAAACACTCCACTATCCACCACAGAGGCAGAGAAAGACCTGGGAGTGTATGTTACCAGGCTACCAGTGAAGGGATATCCAGCACACCAATACCACATGAGAAACACTCCACTATCCACCACAGAGGCAGAGAAAGACCTGGGAGTGTATGTTACCAGGCTACCAGTGAAGGGATATCCAGCACACCAATACCACATGGGAAACACTCCACTATCCACCACAGAGGCAGAGAAAGACCTGGGAGTGTATGTTACCAGGCTACCAGTGAAGGGATATCCAGCACACCAATACCATATAGGAAACACTCCACTATCCACCACAGAGGCAGAGAAAGACCTGGGAGTGTATGTTACCAGGCTACCAGTGAAGGGATATCCAGCACACCAATACCACATGGGAAACACTCCACTATCCATCACAGAGGCAGAGAAAGACCTGGGAGTGTATGCTACCAGGCTACCAGTGATGGGATATCCAGCACACCAATACCACATGGGAAACACTCCACTATCCACCACAGAGGCAGAGAAAGACCTGGGACTGTATGTTACCAGGCTACCAGTGAAGGGATATCCAGCACACCAATACCACATGGGAAACACTCCACTATCCACCACAGAGGCAGAGAAAGACCTGGGAGTGTATGTTACCAGGCTACCAGTGAAGGGATATCCAGCACACCAATACCACGTTGTAAACACTCCACTACCCACCACAGAGACAGAGAAAGACCTGGGTGTATGTTACCAGGCTACCAGTGAAGGATATCCAGCACACCAATACCACATGGGAAACACTCCACTATCCACCACAGAGGCAGAGAAAGACCTGGGAGTGTATGTTACCAGGCTACCAGTGAAGGGATATCCAGCACACCAATACCACATGGGAAACACTCCACTATCCACCACAGAGACAGAGAAAGACCTGGGACTATATGCTACCAGGCTACCAGGGAAGGCCAAATCCGTGCCAGTCACAGCGGACGGGTTAAACCAACACTGAGTCACTTGGGGCCATAAACTTACTCAGCAATACCCTTATACTGACTCACTATGTTACATAATAAGAACCACTACCAGGGCTGCACATATGAATCTTACCAGGGCACACACACACACACACATTAAGAATTATTTGTCCTGGTATAGTGTGGCTAATTCTTCTGGCTCCGTGGTGTAGTGGTTAGCATGCCTACCTATGAATCTGCCGGCCAGGTTGGAATCCCCCTCCCTGGACAGTCATTTAATTGTAGCCCACGTATGAATTTTCCCCCAGAGCATTTAAGTAAGAGTTAATTTTGTCATATGTATGTAGGTGAGTAAGGTTATGTGATGTTCATCCTTCCTTTCTGGCGGGCTAGATGTACCAAGTGTTAGACCTTAATGTATAGCTATCTAGTTTATCTCTCTCTCTCTCTCTCTCTCTCTCTCTCTCTCTCTCTCTCTCTCTCTCTCTCTCTCTCTCTCCCCCCCCCCACTCTCTCTCTCTCTCTCTCTCTCTCTCTCTCTCTCTCTCTCTCTCTCTCTCTCTCTCTCTCTCTCTCTCTCTCTCTCTCTCTCTCTCTCTCTCTCTCTCAATCTTTTAATTTCCTTCATCATTTCTCTCCCTTCTCTTCCTTCCTTCCTTCCTTCCTTCCCAGTGTTCCTTCGTCCACCCTCAGACCTTCATCTTCCTTCCTTCCTTCCCAGTGTTCCTTCGTCCACCCTCAGACCTTCCTCTTCCTTCCTTCCTTCCTTCCTTCCTTCCCAGAGTTCCTTCGACCACCCTCCGACGAGCGTCTTCCGTCCTTCCTTCCTTCCTTCCCAGTGTTCCTTCGTCCACCCTCAGACCTTCCTCTTCCTTCCTTCCTTCCTTCCTTCCCAGTGTTCCTTCGTCCACCCTCAGACCTTCCTCTTCCTTCCTTCCTTCCTTCCTTCCTTCCCAGTGTTCCTTCGTCCACCCTCAGACCTTCCTCTTCCTTCCTTCCTTCCTTCCTTCCCAGTGTTCCTTCGTCCACCCTCAGACCTTCCTCTTCCTTCCTTCCTTCCTTCCTTCCCAGTGTTCCTTCGTCCACCCTCAGACCTTCCTCTTCCTTCCTTCCTTCCTTCCTTCCCAGTGTTCCTTCGTCCACCCTCAGACCTTCCTCTTCCTTCCTTCCTTCCCAGTGTTCCTTCGTCCACCCTCAGACCTTCCTCTTCCTTCCTTCCTTCCCAGTGTTCCTTCATCCACCCTCAGACCTTCCTCTTCCTTCCTTCCTTCCTTCCTTCCCAGTGTTCCTTCGTCCACCCTCAGACCTTCCTCTTCCTTCCTTCCTTCCTTCCTTCCCCAGTGTTCCTTCGTCCACCCTCAGACCTTCCTCCTCCTTCCTTCCTTCCTTCCCAGTGTTCCTTCGTCCACCCTCAGACCTTCCTCCTCCTTCCTTCCTTCCTTCCCAGTGTTCCTTCGTCCACCCTCAGACCTTCCTCTTCCTTCCTTCCTTCCTTCCTTCCTTCCTTCCTTCCCAGTGTTCCTTCGTCCACCCTCAGACCTTCCTTCCTTCCTTCCTTCCTTCCTTCCTTCCCAGTGTTCCTTCGTCCACCCTCAGACCTTCCTCTTCCTTCCTTCCTTCCTTCCTTCCCAGTGTTCCTTCGTCCACCCTCAGTCCTTCCTTCCTTCCTTCCTTCCCAGTGTTCCTTCGTCCACCCTCAGACCTTCCTCTTCCTTCCTTCCTTCCTTCCTTCCCAGTGTTCCTTCGTCCACCCTCAGACCTTCCTCTTCCTTCCTTCCTTCCTTCCTTCCCAGTGTTCCTTCGTCCACCCTCAGACCTTCCTCTTCCTTCCTTCCTTCCTTCCTTCCCAGTGTTCCTTCGTCCACCCTCAGACCTTCCTCTTCCTTCCTTCCTTCCTTCCTTCCCAGTGTTCCTTCGTCCACCCTCAGACCTTCCTCTTCCTTCCTTCCTTCCTTCCTTCCTTCCCAGTGTTCCTTCGTCCACCCTCAGACCTTCCTCTTCCTTCCTTCCTTCCTTCCTTCCCAGTGTTCCTTCGTCCACCCTCAGACCTTCCTCTTCCTTCCTTCCTTCCTTCCCAGTGTTCCTTCGTCCACCCTCAGACCTTCCTCTTCCTTCCTTCCTTCCTTCCTTCCCAGTGTTCCTTCGTCCACCCTCAGACCTTCCTCTTCCTTCCTTCCTTCCCAGTGTTCCTTCGTCCACCCTCAGACCTTCCTCTTCCTTCCTTCCTTCCTTCCTTCCCAGTGTTCCTTCGTCCACCCTCAGACCTTCCTCTTCCTTCCTTCCTTCCTTCCTTCCCAGTGTTCCTTCGTCCACCCTCAGACCTTCCTCTTCCTTCCTTCCTTCCTTCCCAGTGTTCCTTCGTCCACCCTCAGACCTTCCTCTTCCTTCCTTCCTTCCTTCCTTCCCAGTGTTCCTTCGTCCACCCTCAGACCTTCCTCTTCCTTCCTTCCTTCCTTCCTTCCTTCCCAGTGTTCCTTCGTCCACCCTCAGACCTTCCTCTTCCTTCCTTCCTTCCTTCCCAGTGTTCCTTCGTCCACCCTCAGACCTTCCTCTTCCTTCCTTCCTTCCTTCCCAGTGTTCCTTCGTCCACCCTCAGACCTTCCTCTTCCTTCCTTCCTTCCTTCCCAGTGTTCCTTCATCCACCCTCAGACCTTCCTCTTCCTTCCTTCCTTCCTTCCCAGTGTTCCTTCGTCCACCCTCAGACCTTCCTCTTCCTTCCTTCCTTCCCAGTGTTCCTTCGTCCACCCTCAGACCTTCCTCTTCCTTCCTTCCTTCCTTCCTTCCTTCCCAGTGTTCCTTCGTCCACCCTCAGACCTTCCTCTTCCTTCCTTCCTTCCCAGTGTTCCTTCGTCCACCCTCAGACCTTCCTTCCTTCCTTCCTTCCCAGTGTTCCTTCGTCCACCCTCAGACCTTCCTCTTCCTTCCTTCCTTCCTTCCTTCCCAGTGTTCCTTCGTCCACCCTCAGACCTTCCTCTTCCTTCCTTCCTTCCTTCCCAGTGTTCCTTCGTCCACCCTCAGACCTTCCTCTTCCTTCCTTCCTTCCTTCCTTCCCAGTGTTCCTTCGTCCACCCTCAGACCTTCCTCTTCCTTCCTTCCTTCCTTCCTTCCCAGTGTTCCTTCGTCCACCCTCAGACCTTCCTCTTCCTTCCTTCCTTCCTTCCCAGTGTTCCTTCGTCCACCCTCAGACCTTCCTCTTCCTTCCTTCCTTCCTTCCCAGTGTTCCTTCGTCCACCCTCAGACCTTCCTCTTCCTTCCTTCCTTCCTTCCCAGTGTTCCTTCGTCCACCCTCAGACCTTCCTCTTCCTTCCTTCCTTCCTTCCCAGTGTTCCTTCGTCCACCCTCAGACCTTCCTCTTCCTTCCTTCCTTCCTTCCTTCCTTCCAGTGTTCCTTCGTCCACCCACAGACCTTCGTCTTCCTTCCTTCCTTCCCAGTGTTCCTTCGTCCACCCTCAGACCTTCCTCTTCCTTCCTTCCTTCCTTCCCAGTGTTCCTTCGTCCACCCTCAGACCTTCCTCTTCCTTCCTTCCTTCCTTCCTTCCCAGTGTTCCTTCGTCCACCCTCAGACCTTCCTCTTCCTTCCTTCCTTCCTTCCCAGTGTTCCTTCGTCCACCCTCAGACCTTCCTCTTCCTTCCTTCCTTCCTTCCCAGTGTTCCTTCGTCCACCCTCAGACCTTCCTCTTCCTTCCTTCCTTCCTTCCTTCCCCAGTGTTCCTTCGTCCACCCTCAGACCTTCCTCTTCCTTCCTTCCTTCCTTCCTTCCCAGTGTTCCTTCGTCCACCCTCAGACCTTCCTCTTCCTTCCTTCCTTCCTTCCCAGTGTTCCTTCGTCCACCCTCAGACCTTCCTCTTCCTTCCTTCCTTCCTTCCTTCCCAGTGTTCCTTCGTCCACCCTCAGACCTTCCTCTTCCTTCCTTCCTTCCTTCCCAGTGTTCCTTCGTCCACCCTCAGACCTTCCTCTTCCTTCCTTCCTTCCTTCCCAGTGTTCCTTCGTCCACCCTCAGACCTTCCTCTTCCTTCCTTCCTTCCTTCCCAGTGTTCCTTCGTCCACCCTCAGACCTTCCTCTTCCTTCCTTCCTTCCTTCCCAGTGTTCCTTCGTCCACCCTCAGACCTTCCTCTTCCTTCCTTCCTTCCTTCCCAGTGTTCCTTCGTCCACCCTCAGACCTTCCTCTTCCTTCCTTCCTTCCTTCCCAGTGTTCCTTCGTCCACCCTCAGACCTTCCTCTTCCTTCCTTCCTTCCTTCCTTCCCAGTGTTCCTTCGTCCACCCTCAGACCTTCCTTCCTTCCTTCCTTCCTTCCCAGTGTTCCTTCGTCCACCCTCAGACCTTCCTCTTCCTTCCTTCCTTCCTTCCCAGTGTTCCTTCGTCCACCCTCAGACCTTCCTCTTCCTTCCTTCCTTCCTTCCTTCCCAGTGTTCCTTCGTCCACCCTCAGACCTTCCTCTTCCTTCCTTCCTTCCTTCCTTCCCAGTGTTCCTTCGTCCAACCTCAGACCTTCCTCTTCCTTCCTTCCTTCCTTCCCAGTGTTCCTTCGTCCACCCTCAGACCTTCCTCTTCCTTCCTTCCTTCCTTCCCAGTGTTCCTTCGTCCACCCTCAGACCTTCCTCTTCCTTCCTTCCTTCCCAGTGTTCCTTCGTCCACCCTCAGACCTTCCTCTTCCTTCCTTCCTTCCTTCCTTCCTTCGCAGTGTTCGTTCATCCGCCCTCAAACCTTCCTCTTCCTTCCTTCCTTCCCAGTGTTCCTTCGTCCACCCTCAGACCTTCCTCTTCCTTCCTTCCTTCCTTCCCAGTGTTCCTTCGTCCACCCTCAGACCTTCCTCTTCCTTCCTTCCTTCCTTCCTTCCTTCCCAGTGTTCCTTCATCCCCCCTCAGACCTTCCTCTTCCTTCCTTCCTTCCCAGTGTTCCTTCGTCCACCCTCAGACCTTCCTCTTCCTTCCTTCCTTCCTTCCTTCCCAGTGTTCCTGCATCCACCCTCAGACCTTCCTCTTCCTTCCTTCCTTCCTTCCTTCCCAGTGTTCCTTCGTCCACCCTCAGACCTTCCTCTTCCTTCCTTCCTTCCTTCCCAGTGTTCCTTCGTCCACCCTCAGACCTTCCTCTTCCTTCCTTCCTTCCCAGTGTTCCTTCGTCCACCCTCAGACCTTCCTCTTCCTTCCTTCCTTCCTTCCCAGTGTTCCTTCGTCCACCCTCAGACCTTCCTCTTCCTTCCTTCCTTCCCAGTGTTCCTTCGTCCACCCTCAGACCTTCCTCTTCCTTCCTTCCTTCCTTCCTTCCTTCCCAGTGTTCCTTCGTCCACCCTCAGACCTTCCTCTTCCTTCCTTCCTTCCTTCCTTCCCAGTGTTCCTTCGTCCACCCTCAGACCTTCCTCTTCCTTCCTTCCTTCCTTCCCAGTGTTCCTTCATCCACCCTCAGACCTTCTTCTTCCTTCCTTCCTTCCTTCCTTCCTTCCCAGTGTTCCTTCGTCCACCCTCAGACCTTCCTCTTCCTTCCTTCCTTCCTTCCCAGTGTTCCTTCATCCACCCTCAGACCTTCCTCTTCCTTCCTTCCTTCCTTCCCAGTGTTCCTTCGTCCACCCTCAGACCTTCCTCTTCCTTCCTTCCTTCCTTCCTTCCTTCCTTCCTTCCCAGTGTTCCTTCGTCCACCCTCAGACCTTCTTCTTCCTTCCTTCCTTCCTTCCTTCCCAGTGTTCCTTCGTCCCCCCTCAGACCTTCCTCTTCCTTCTTTCCTTCCTTCCTTCCCAGTGTTCCTTCGTCCACCCTCAGACCTTCCTCTTCCTTCCTTCCTTCCTTCCTTCCCAGTGTTCCTTCGTCCACCCTCAGACCTTCCTCTTCCTTCCTTCCTTCCTTCCCAGTGTTCCTTCGTCCACCCTCAGACCTTCCTCTTCCTTCCTTCCTTCCTTCCCAGTGTTCCTTCGTCCACCCTCAGACCTTCCTCTTCCTTCCTTCCTTCCTTCCCAGTGTTCCTTCGTCCACCCTCAGACCTTCCTCTTCCTTCCTTCCTTCCTTCCTTCCTTCCTTCCCAGTGTTCCTTCGTCCACCCTCAGACCTTCCTCTTCCTTCCTTCCTTCCCAGTGTTCCTTCGTCCACCCTCAGACCTTCCTCTTCCTTCCTTCCTTCCTTCCTTCCTTCCCAGTGTTCCTTCGTCCACCCTCAGACCTTCCTCTTCCTTCCTTCCTTCCTTCCTTCCCAGTGTTCCTTCGTCCACCCTCAGACCTTCCTCTTCCTTCCTTCCTTCCCAGTGTTCCTTCGTCCACCCTCAGACCTTCCTCTTCCTTCCTTCCTTCCTTCCCAGTGTTCCTTCGTCCACCCTCAGACCTTCCTCTTCCTTCCTTCCTTCCTTCCCAGTGTTCCTTCGTCCACCCTCAGACCTTCCTCTTCCTTCTTTCCTTCCTTCCCAGTGTTCCTTCATCCACCCTCAGACCTTCCTCTTCCTTCTTTCCTTCCTTCCCAGTGTTCCTTCGTCCACCCTCAGACCTTCCTCTTCCTTCCTTCCTTCCTTCCCAGTGTTCCTTCGTCCACCTCAGACCTTCCTCTTCCTTCATCTTCCTTCCTTCCCAGTGTTCCTTCGTCCACCCTCAGACCTTCCTCTTCCTTCCTTCCTTCCTTCCTTCCCAGTGTTCCTTCGTCCACCCTCAGACCTTCCTCTTCCTTCCTTCCTTCCTTCCCAGTGTTCCTTCGTCCACCCTCAGACCTTCCTCTTCCTTCCTTCCTTCCTTCCCAGTGTTCCTTCGTCCACCCTCAGACCTTCCTCTTCCTTCCTTCCTTCCTTCCCAGTGTTCCTTCGTCCACCCTCAGACCTTCCTCTTCCTTCCTTCCTTCCTTCCCAGTGTTCCTTCGTCCACCCTCAGACCTTCCTCTTCCTTCCTTCCTTCCTTCCCAGTGTTCCTTCGTCCACCCTCAGACCTTCCTCTTCCTTCCTTCCTTCCTTCCCAGTGTTCCTTCGTCCACCCTCAGACCTTCCTCTTCCTTCCTTCCTTCCTTCCCAGTGTTCCTTCGTCCACCCTCAGACCTTCCTCTTCCTTCCTTCCTTCCTTCCTTCCCAGTGTTCCTTCGTCCACCCTCAGACCTTCCTCTTCCTTCCTTCCTTCCTTCCCAGTGTTCCTAAGTCCACCCTCAGACCTTCCTTCCTTCCTTCCTTCCTTCCCAGTGTTCCTTCGTCCACCCTCAGACCTTCCTCTTCCTTCCTTCCTTCCTTCCCAGTGTTCCTTCGTCCACCCTCAGACCTTCCTCTTCCTTCCTTCCTTCCTTCCCAGTGTTCCTTCGTCCACCCTCAGACCTTCCTCTTCCTTCCTTCCTTCCTTCCTTCCCAGTGTTCCTTCGTCCACCCTCAGACCTTCCTCTTCCTTCCTTCCTTCCTTCCTTCCCAGTGTTCCTTCGTCCACCCTCAGACCTTCCTCTTCCTTCCTTCCTTCCTTCCCAGTGTTCCTTCGTCCACCCTCAGACCTTCCTCTTCCTTCCTTCCTTCCTTCCTTCCTTCCTTCCCAGTGTTCCTTCGTCCACCCTCAGACCTTCCTCTTCCTTCCTTCCTTCCTTCCCAGTGTTCCTTCGTCCACCCTCAGACCTTCCTCTTCCTTCCTTCCTTCCTTCCCAGTGTTCCTTCGTCCACCCTCAGACCTTCCTCTTCCTTCCTTCCTTCCTTCCTTCCCAGTGTTCCTTCGTCCACCCTCAGACCTTCCTCTTCCTTCCTTCCTTCCTTCCAGTGTTCCTTCGTCCACCCTCAGACCTTCCTCTTCCTTCCTTCCTTCCTTCCCAGTGTTCCTTCGTCCACCCTCAGACCTTCCTCTTCCTTCCTTCCTTCCTTCCCAGTGTTCCTTCGTCCACCCTCAGACCTTCCTCTTCCTTCCTTCCTTCCTTCCTTCCCAGTGTTCCTTCGTCCACCCTCAGACCTTCCTCTTCCTTCCTTCCTTCCTTCCCAGTGTTCCTTCGTCCACCCTCAGACCTTCCTCTTCCTTCCTTCCTTCCTTCCCAGTGTTCCTTCGTCCACCCTCAGACCTTCCTCTTCCTTCCTTCCTTCCTTCCTTCCTTCCCAGTGTTCCTTCGTCCACCCTCAGACCTTCCTCTTCCTTCCTTCCTTCCCAGTGTTCCTTCGTCCACCCTCAGACCTTCCTCTTCCTTCCTTCCTTCCTTCCTTCCCAGTGTTCCTTCATCCACCCTCAGACCTTCCTCTTCCTTCCTTCCTTCCTTCCTTCCCAGTGTTCCTTCGTCCACCCTCAGACCTTCCTCTTCCTTCCTTCCTTCCTTCCCAGTGTTCCTTCGTCCACCCTCAGACCTTCCTCTTCCTTCCTTCCTTCCTTCCGTAATTCCCATTGTTCCTTCGTCACACCTCAGACCTTCTCTTCCTTCCTTCCTTCCTTCCCAGTGTTCCTTCGTCCACCTCAGACCTTCCTCTTCCTTCCTTCCTTCCTTCCCAGTGTTCCTTCGTCCACCTCAGACCTTCCTCTTCCTTCCTTCCTTCCTTCCCAGTGTTCCTTCGTCCACCCTCAGACCTTCCTCTTCCTTCCTTCCTTCCTTCCCAGTGTTCCTTCGTCCACCCTCAGACCTTCCTCTTCCTTCCTTCCTTCCTTCCCAGTGTTCCTTCGTCCACCCTCAGACCTTCCTCTTCCTTCCTTCCTTCCTTCCCAGTGTTCCTTCGTCCACCCTCAGACCTTCCTCTTCCTTCCTTCCTTCCTTCCCAGTGTTCCTTCGTCCACCCTCAGACCTTCCTCTTCCTTCCTTTCTTCCTTCCCAGTCTACCTTAGTCGACCATCAGACCTTCCTCTTCCTTCCTTCCTTCCCAGTGTTCCTTCGTCCACCCTCAGACCTTCCTCTTCCTTCCTTCCTTCCCAGTGTTCCTTCGTCCACCCTCAGACCTTCCTCTTCCTTCCTTCCTTCCTTCCTTCCTTCCCAGTGTTCCTTCATCCACCCTCAGACCTTCCTCTTCCTTCCTTCCTTCCTTCCTTCCTTCCCAGTGTTCCTTCGTCCACCCTCAGACCTTCCTCTTCCTTCCTTCCTTCCTTCCCAGTGTTCCTTCGTCCACCCTCAGACCTTCCTCTTCCTTCCTTCCTTCCTTCCTTCCCAGTGTTCCTTCGTCCACCCTCAGACCTTCCTCTTCCTTCCTTCCTTCCTTCCCAGTGTTCCTTCATCCACCCTCAGACCTTCCTCTTCCTTCCTTCCTTCCTTCCCAGTGTTCCTTCGTCCACCCTCAGACCTTCCTCTTCCTTCCTTCCTTCCTTCCTTCCCAGTGTTCCTTCATCCACCCTCAGACCTTTCTCTTCCTTCCTTCCTTCCTTCCTTCCCAGTGTTCCTTCGTCCACCCTCAGACCTTCCTCTTCCTTCTTTCCTTCCTTCCTTCCCAGTGTTCCTTCGTCCACCCTCAGACCTTCCTTCCTTCCTTCCCAGTGTTCCTTCGTCCACCCTCAGACCTTCCTCTTCCTTCCTTCCTTCCTTCCCAGTGTTCCTTCGTCCACCCTCAGACCTTCCTCTTCCTTCCTTCCTTCCTTCCCAGTGTTCCTTCGTCCACCCTCAGACCTTCCTCTTCCTTCCTTCCTTCCTTCCCAGTGTTCCTTCATCCACCCTCAGACCTTCCTCTTCCTTCCTTCCTTCCTTCCTTCCTTCCCAGTGTTCCTTCATCCACCCTCAGACCTTCCTCTTCCTTCCTTCCTTCCCAGTGTTCCTTCGTCCACCCTCAGACCTTCCTCTTCCTTCCTTCCTTCCTTCCTTCCCAGTGTTCCTTCGTCCACCCTCAGACCTTCCTCTTCCTTCCTTCCTTCCTTCCCAGTGTTCCTTCGTCCACCCTCAGACCTTCCTCTTCCTTCTTTCCTTCCTTCCCAGTGTTCCTTCGTCCACCCTCAGACCTTCCTCTTCCTTCCTTCCTTCCTTCCCAGTGTTCCTTCGTCCACCCTCAGACCTTCCTCTTCCTTCCTTCCTTCCTTCCCAGTGTTCCTTCGTCCACCCTCAGACCTTCCTCTTCCTTCTTTCCTTCCTTCCCAGTGTTCTTTCGTCCACCCTCAGACCTTCCTCTTCCTTCCTTCCAAGTGTTCCTTCGTCCACCCTCAGACCTTCCTCTTCCTTCCTTCCTTCCTTCCCAGTGTTCCTTCGTCCACCCTCAGACCTTCCTCTTCCTTCCTTCCTTCCTTCCTTCCCAGTGTTCCTTCGTCCACCCTCAGACCTTCCTCTTCCTTCCTTCCTTCCTTCCTTCCCAGTGTTCCTTCGTCCACCCTCAGACCTTCCTCTTCCTTCCTTCCTTCCTTCCTTCCCAGTGTTCCTTCGTCCACCCTCAGACCTTCCTCTTCCTTCCTTCCTTCCTTCCTTCCCAGTGTTCCTTCATCCACCCTCAGACCTTTCTCTTCCTTCCTTCCTTCCTTCCTTCCTTCCCAGTGTTCCTTCGTCCACCCTCAGACCTTCCTCTTCCTTCCTTCCTTCCTTCCCAGTGTTCCTTCGTCCACCCTCAGACCTTCCTCTTCCTTCCTTCCTTCCTTCCCAGTGTTCCTTCGTCCACCCTCAGACCTTCCTCTTCCTTCCTTCCTCGTGAACTGCGCATGCTCAGACCAGCAAGCGTAGACCGGTACAGTCTCACAAAGATTTTTAACCGTAATTAAGAGTTGCTGGAAGGCTGAATCAGACATACAGTACCTCTACCACCATCCTCGCTGTTTCTAGAACGACACTCTGTATGAGTTGTATTTATATGGACAGAGTGTCGTTCTAGAAACAGCAGGGATGGTGGTACTGTATATCTGATTCAGCCTTCAAGCCTTTTTTTTTTTTTTTTTTTTTTTAAATATTGGCCAATTGCGGTGGTTGGCTTAATCCAGGTGGATCCTTATGGTCGGTCAAAGGCAACTTCCATGTGGGTCCTGATGGTTGGCCCAGCCCGTTCTGGCGCAGGCGGCGAGTGTTTATAGTGGCGCCATCTTGCATTGGCTCATGCTGCCCTCCCGGGGCTCATCTTTAATCCTAGAATCTAGAGTCCGGGTTGATAGGTGGTCTTCTGGACAGCATGTGGGTAGTTTTTAAGCCACTCGGCGGCGGCTGAAAATCTCATCTCAGCTTGGTGGCACCGGTCGGGGATTGAACTCGCGTCCTCCTGAACGCGGGGCCGTCTTGCTATCTGTTCAGCCACCGCCTCCCCACTACCCCTGATGTGTTGAAAAGCTTTGTGAGACTGTACAGGGCTACGCTTACTGGTCTGAGCATGCGCAGTTCACGAGAGACCAGTGTTTGTAAACAAAAGCGCCAGCTTTTGACGATGGGACACCAAATAACACAACACCGGGTGCCTTCAATACCATGGCATGCTCACAAACGAATATGGAATATCAAATTTGAGGCAGTGAATAATAATTTTTTGGGCAAAGTTAAATGATTTTTCTCTTTGATATATTGATTTTTGAGTCTAACATAAAAAAAAATGACCTAGTGTTTTAATGTTGATGATCTAAGTATGAAATCTCTTCACCAAAGATATTTCATACCCCGAAGTTTTTTCATACAACACCGGGCGCCCGGGCCACGTGTAGGGAGGAGACAACGTTTTCTTCTGAGAGGCGGAAAAAAATAGCGATTATCACTAGTTTGGTTACAAAAGTAACGAAGATACCGATATATATTTAAATAAGTAGCGGATGGCCGATAACCCGATTTTGTTATCAGCGATAAAGTATCGCGATAACTTATCGCAATAACGCCCAGCTATGGCCAAGAATCATCAGGAATGAACTATTTTAACAATAAATATACAGGAATCTAATTATTAGGGCCCAGGAGACAGTGTTTGGGGCGAAATCGGCAAAACAATATGCCAGGTTGGACAGTCCAGTAACGTTGGTGTGGTGGTCAGCGTCCCTGACCATGTATCTGGCGGCCAGGCTTCACATCCCGGCCCAGGCAGTCAGTGTGCAGCCACCCAGCTGTTCAGCCTTCTTTTTGGAGGGTCTGTACCTGGGGAAGGTACACTGTGCTAACCACACTGTAGGCTACCTGTGGCGTTTTTTATTTTTACTTAGGAGGAAACACTTCAAGGGCAAAAGAAAAAAAATAATGAATAAAAAGCCCGCCACTCGCTGCTTCCACAAAGGAGTCAAGAGGGGTGGCCGAAAGATGGTTCAAATGAGAGGTGTCCCGCTGCCCTCCTCTTGAAAGAGTTCAAGTGGTAGGGTTAAGGGTTCCCTCCCACCACAAGGGCCAGCGGAACGGGGATGAACGCCGCTGCCAACTTTACTGTTTTGGTGCTGTTCCTCTCGGTGTGCCTTGCCTGGCCACTGTTTGTCTTCATACTTATTGGGATAATTATGCAGCTGTCGTCATTGAGGCTAACACTTAACCCGGTGGTGGTGGTGGTGGTAGCTGGGGGGGTCATGTTTCTTAAAGGCTGCTCCCTCTAAGCGAGAAAAATGAGGAAAAATCATCACTCACGCAAACCATTTCATAATATATATCAACGCATTTGGATTCACTTTATGCATCATCTATTTTTGGGGTTTATATCACGGTAAAAATTTGGCCCGTCACTGCTACACGGTAAAGCCACAAATTTGGCCCGTCGCTGCTGCCGGGTTAAGATGTCATTTGCCTATAGAAATGACAAGATGTTATGTCTTACAAATCATTGTACATGCAGAGTAAACCTTGTCAGGCAACACACATATGCGCACACTCAAAAGAGGCAGAGAATTCTGGAGAGTGACGGCTCTGCTGCCTGCTTGTTACAAGGAACACACTGAACACCTCTTGTGGGAAGGTGGAGCGAGGGCGACAGAACAGAGTACTTGTGAGGGAGACGGGATAAAAATAATGTTCAGCAGGGAAGATATTATGACATGTCAGGTAAAGCAGCTTCAGTTTTGGCGCCACTATAAAAAAAATTTCCTGCGCCATGACGGGCTTGGGCCGACCCCCTGGCCCCTGAAGAAAGCCTGCAGACAAAGATGTTAGAAAAAAAACATTGCTAACTAGGATTGTTAAGAATTAATTCCTGGCTTCAAGAACTGGTAGTGTAGTTTGTTCAAGATTTTGATTTCCAGTAAAATCCTTACAAGTGGGCATGCTGGGGGCTCCAGCCTGGCCGGGTTATTCAGTTTTCCAAGTTATGCAAATCCCCCATTCCCCTTCCCCCCACTTGCATAACGGTAGAGTCAAAATATTGAAAACACTGCTCTACACAGCAGCAGTAAAAGCTTGATTGAATTAGCACACTTACCAGTGAAGGGCTGCTGTAGTCAGGGAGAGTGAGCACAGCTACATGTTTAACACAGCGGGCAAGCCTTAACAAGCCCCGAGATACTCGCTGGGCTGAATCGGAGAGTGCTGGCCCAAGTGTTGTTACACGTTCAGAGGGTGAGGCAGCCCAGTGTACAGTGTGGCTAAAACTCGGCAACATGCCCAGATGCACCATTCTTTTTCCTTATTTGTTTGAATTGTCAGTTTAATGTTTTAGTGAATATTTCATTGCCTTGCCAAGATATAAGGGTTTTACTGTACTTCCTTCAGTACTGTCAGGGCTTTGCAGGAACCTAAACCAGTGGACGGATGACTGTTATTGTTATTTCTGACACAAGAACACAATCAGGGGACATGTGCCGGGGTCTCCTCCCACCCTTTGGTACCACAGAATACGTGTAATTTTTACTCTCCGTTGCAGTCAGTATAGGGACGTGATTTGTTATATCTTGTAGGTGCCTGTGAGGGCTGCTCCACGTGTCATCAGGAAGGAGGACTTTGACAACCTAGAGAAACCTGCACAGATGAAGAGCTGGACGTGCTGGACCCGGCAGACACATTCGTGGTGTTGTGATTCACTCGTAACACTGGAGAACACAGGTAACCAGCCTGACGACTTGTCTAGGACTGAACGTTCTTCATCTTTGAGAAGCCTCATAGCCTATTGGTGTTCTTAGACTCGGCTTTTACACGTAGTGATTTTTGTGTTGCTCTTGAATCATTATTTGTGGATCTACATCATTGCTGACAAAGTACAGGTCTGAAAACATGAATATAATTGGCCAGTATTCAGCTTACAGTCATGAACCTGCCACTTCAATCACAAAACTGCTCCCACTATTTTGTTTTCAGTGTATTATTACAAAGGATTTGCTGTGTGTTAGTAGTAAGAAATGCTGCATGAAGTAAAGCACTGATTTTGAATTGCAATTTGGATGCATGTGTTCTCTCTCTATTCTCAGTGAAGTAGATATTTACTCAACACATATACAAGAACTGTCCTTAGACGTCTATATTTAGAAAATGTGTGTTATCTCTGTGGGTTGGCAGTCTCTGTTTCCATAACCATCACAGTCTTCTCTTGTCCGTACTTATGTTAAGACTGGTGACCCAGGCCATTCTGTGTCCTTCATGACGGCTGAGTCTGTGGCCGTCACCTTTCTGTACTTGGCACACTTTCCTCTTATTGACTGAAGGGCGGAGGACATGGATGGACCCAGTTGTGGAGTCCTTAGATACTGATGCCTTGAGGAGCACGGGGAAGGTGTTCCTCCGTGTGTTTCTCTTCTCCTTGTTGGACTGGAGGGTTTGTGGGCACAGCAGCACCCACCTGTGGCTGGCCTGGAATGAGGTACTGGCTGGTGGGGTGGTCATTGGCAGGACTGTCATTGGTCTGTTGTTGTAAGCAGGACCTGTTGTGACCTACTCGTGGCCAAAATCCATGGCATCTTTGTAGGTGGGTCATGCTACCCCTCCATAGTTGTGCATTTTCCAGTATTGGTGACCACTTGCCCAATATTCATGTAGTATATGCTACATAGTGGTTCATGAAAAGAATATTTAACCCGGCAGCAGTGACGGGCCAAATAGATGATGCATAAACTGACCACAGATGCATTGATATATTTTCTCGTTTTTCTCGCTTAGAGGAAGGAGCCTTTAAGAAACGTGATCCCCGCGGCTACCACCACCGGGTTAAATTGCTTCTTTACAACATTGAAAAATGCAAAATGTAGTTGATACTAAAGCTCCATTTAGCACGAAATTTAACCGAATAACTGCCGTAGTTCCCTATAGATGTAAATCCCTTAGCATAACAGGCCATCAACATCACATTCTGACATGCCTAACACCTTGCCATAACAATTCTTGCAGCACTGTTGAGCTTAACTGCATAAACATTGTGGCAGTATCGCACTGTACAGACCATTGCAACACTCTCCAGTGCGGTTCAGTCAGAGTGATGAGAGTAGAATGTTGAATTGTAAGATATTTAAAATTGCTTCCTCACATACATCATTCATTGTAGGAATGAATCATTGCCTTCAATATATTTTATTACAGTCGGAAATATTTCAAACGTTATCTTCATAAAGCACATAATTACTGAGCAAAGAAAAAAAAGGATGAGGTTTGAGCAATTTGACACGGAAATGAAACCGCTGATGCAAAATGTGAACTAGATAAGCACTGGTAAGATTTGCAGCCCAGCTTCCCTTAGTAGTTTATTATAGGTCAGCATTTCCTGAGTGTAGTCTTGAGTCTGCACCAAGAGAACTGGACATCCAGACCTCAGGCCCAGACACTCTGTTGGAACTGCAAGCAAAGAAATGCCGAGACACAAGTGAAACGTGATCAGTCTTGTGCTTGGTAGATAACTTAGTGTTGCTCATTTAAGTACAGTAAAATTTACTGCTGAAACTGTCTGTAGCAGAGACCTGAGTAGTCTGGGTTCATGCCTGAAGGCGACTGTATCCTTTGTGTACTGACGGACCGCTGACCTTTGTTACGATGCCTGCAGCCTATTCCAGTGCTCCCATTACTTTACTGTGATATATGTATTTATGTAAGTAAAATGTATTATTTCCTCCCATCGCTTATTTCTCTTATTATGCTCATCATGTCGTAAGTCTTTCCTTTTCTGTGGGTATGTTATCTTTCAAAGCTGGTGTGTTAGTCTTGGATGTGTGGCGCCACAAACAACATCATGGGACGGGAGTCTGGGCGCCAAGACAGCCAGTGCTCACAAGATGCAGAGCCGGCCACATTATTAGGTCTGTCCACTCACAAGCGTGGGTGTGACACATACACATTGCCAGCTTGTGGTTGTGGGAAAATCAGCTTGTTCTATTTCATTGGCTGCTTGGGATAAAAACTCAAGCTACTTCTTCTGTCATGTATTTGAATGTTTATACGTACTAATGACCATCACTCGTAGCCTCCTTTGTAAACCCCAAACGTGCCGACTGTCTGCCGTACAAGCACGCAAAAAATTTGCTGCTGTCAGTCAGTCTGGTCATATCTCAGGCAAACAAACATCATTAAATAAATGCATTAGCTCATTTTTGGTATTGGAAAAGACATCTGTAAGTGCAAATTAAAGGTATTTTTTATCATTCATGTACATCACATGGATAATATTAGAAATTGCATGAAGTATTGCTGCATGTGGTGTGTGGTTTTCTCCTAGTCCAGCATAACACTCAGCAATATTTCCTGCTGTCCCAGAGTGTTGTTCCCTGTGATATACATGTGATGATTGACCAAGATGCCTCTTACTTGCACTTACAGAGCTGCCAAGTGTCTTTTTCACACCTGAAATGAGATAAAGCAGGATTGTTCAATGCTGCACTGTTGGTGTGTATATGTGTGCCCAAGTGATAGCTTTCATGTGTGGCATGGCACGGCAGGTTTGGGAGGTACACAAGAGGGCATGAGTGATGGTTCTCAGTAATTATAATCATTCAAATATATGATTGAAGAAATGGCTTGAGTATTTATCACAAGTAATAACAACGATACAGAACACATTGATTTTTACACAAGCACAAGCTGGCAATGCATATGTAGCAGATCCATCCTAATCCACTCCTGGGGATGAACAGATGAAAGGAAACCAAATGTACAGATAGAACCTCAGCCATTTGCAGCAAATATATACGCACTAGACAAATTAACACACACACACACACACACACTCACAGAATTGTAATGATCGTTATAACTTGTTGACATAATGTGGATATTTTTGTCTGAACACACTTATATCAGGAAGAGGGTCGTCAAGGTTGTGTTTTTCCCCAGCCAATAAACCTACTTTTGATGAGGTGTGAAGGTTGTGGGCTGCATATTTTGGGGCTGATTGTGTTTCATGTTGGTACTGATCAACCCTTGGACAGCATTTGAAGAGTGGCTCCCCCAAAATGAATCGTCTGTATATAGTCACTGCCTGCCGACCTGAGGACCGTAGCTTAAATATAGTTACGCCGCATAAGAGATGTTTTAACTCGTCTATATAAAGATTCTACCGAAGTGTTGTTATATATCTGCCGTACAACACTGACTGGAGCGTCTATATAGAGTTCCAGCACCGTCTGAGGCAGGGGGTCCCAACCTTTTTGTTCCTCTGTACCCCTTGGCCATTTCTATAGGTTTCCGTGTACCCCTAAAAATTTAGGAAAAAAACGAAGAAATTTTAATATTTTGATATTATTCTGTAATGAAATCTGTATGTGTAAACTGATGATATAATGTAAGTTAAATAACATTTTGCTTACTAAAATGAGGAAATTGAAAAAACACGACATTATGCAATATGAATGCAGATTACAACACATGTATTGTACAGTAGTGGTTATTCTCTCGGACCCAATGTACCCCCTGAAAAGTGCAAATGTACCACTGGGGGTACATGTACCCCAGGTTGGGAACCCCTGCTCTGAGGGTTAAAATACCACAAGTTGTCCCCAAAGAGGCTTGCTGTGTCAACCTACTGGAAGAGCTCAGGTCACAGGGCAGCATCACACCTCTGTACTTGTCATGGGGCAGGTGACAGGTGTGGACATGGCCAGGTGTAAAGTGAATCACACACTGCTGCCTCTGTACTTGTCATGGGGCAGGTGACAGGTGTGGACATGGCCAGGTGTAAAGTGGAGTGCAATAGTCATGCCACTGGTTGATGCAGTATCCCAACAGTTGTTTTTGTGGGCCACAGGACACTGTCTTCATGTTGGGTATTTTCTATGGCATGTTAGTCTGCAAAACATTTGAAACATTTGAAACATTTTATTATCCCTTTTTTATACAATTATGTATTTACAATAATTTACTAGTGCAGGGAGCCCATTTAAAGCTGTATGCTTTTTGGGCAGTACTGGAACTTAGGTGCCGGATTTAATCAATAGTGGAAAAAAGAAAAATATATATACATAATATATATATATATATATATATTTATATATATATATATATATATATATATATATATATATATATATATATATATATATATATATATATATATATATATATATATATATATATATATATATATATATATATATATATATATATATATATATATATATAAACATATATACACAAACAAACATATAATATATGACAAATACAAAATAATAATAATAATAATAATAATAATAATAATAATTAGTTATAGAAATAATAATAATAATTAACATTGTGATAATTATAAAATAATAGTAGTGTAAATAATAATTAAAGTGATAATATTAACACAATATCATTAGTACAAAAATTGTAATTGATTTATAAAAATAATATGGTAGTACAGTAAATGATAATGTAAGTAGTAATAGTATTAATACAATAATAATAGTATAAGGTAATAATTGATTAAGCTGAGGACACACTCTGACAGATGATACATGGACTTAATAATTATAATTGAGAAGAATATGTTTTTTAAATTGTTTTTAAAGGAGTGTATTGAATTTAGAGCTTTAATATTATTAGGAATAGAATTCCATGTTTTAGGTCCTGAATAAAAAAGTGAGTGTTGAAAAAGTGTTAAATTATGGGCAGGTGGACGTAAATTTTCATGAGTACGGGTGAAATAAGTATGTTGTGGCTGTAAGGACACGGAGGTTTCACTTTTGATCTTTTTATACATGTAAATGCCAATTTGTAGCTTATTTATGTCAAAAAGTTTTAAGGAATTTGTTTCTTTAAAGAGAGGTTGTGTGTGGGCAAAGTAGTCACTGTTTGTAATAATTCTTATTATTTTCTTTTGAAGTCTAAACAGAGGTAACAGGTGTGTGGGGTAGGTGTTGCACCAGATAGGCGTACAGTAATACAGGTGTGGTAAGACATGTGCGTTATATAACATTTTCAAAACATCAATGGGCATTAATTCTTTAATTTGATATAACAGAGATACTAGCCTGGATAATTTAAGGATTTGGTTTGTTACGTGATGCTTAAAGGTCATGGTATCATCATACGTTATTCCTAATAATGTATGTTTATTAGTTCTGCTTATAATGTCTTGGGAAAAAAATAGGGACGGAAGCATTGATGGTGACTTATTAGTAAACAGCATATAAAATGTTTTGTTTAAGTTCACTGTTAATCTATTACTCAGACACCATTTATGAAAGGTTTGTAGGTCAGTGTTTGCTATATGTATCATGTCAGTAGGATTTTCACCAGTAATATTTAAGGTTGAGTCATCTGCGAAAAGGATTGTTTTAAAGTTTGTAAATATGTAAGTAATATCATTTATATATAAGAGAAACAGGATTGGACCCAAGACACTGCCCTGTGGAACACCGTATTGAATAGGTAGAGATGCAGATAGACAAGTGTGGAATTTGGTTGATTGAGTTCTGTGGGACAAGTAATCCTGAAACCAGTCATGAATAATACCTCTAATTCCATAGTAATACAACTTACGTAATAATATATCGTGTCTGACTGTATCAAAAGCTTTGGTGAAGTCAACAAAGATGCTTAATAATGACTGTTTATTATCTAAAGTTTTATAGATTTCTTCTGAATAAGTTCTCAAGGCATTGAAAGTGTTTAGACCACGACGAAAACCAAACTGACTGGGATTAAGTATGTTTTTAGTTTCAAGAAAATTTATGAAATTTTTTCATTACTTTTCAAAGATCTTAGAAAAACATTTAGTAAGGATATTGGTCTATAATTACTTAGTTCATCTTTGGGACCTTTCTTATGGATGGGGACAACAGTTGCATGTTTTAGGAGTTGAAATTTACCATTATTGATAGAATTATTAAAGAGTATGGACAAGGGTATTGCAAGTTGGTTTTTGCTGGTTTTTAATACAGATACTGGGATTTCATGCACATTGCACTTTTTGTTTTTAAGGGAATTAATTACAGTAATTACATCTTGGGGGATAATTATAGGAATTGTCATTGAATGAGGAAAGTCACCTTGAAGAAAGCTGAGAGGGTCTGTGGTGGAAGGTGGTAGACTGTGATCTATTTTAGGCGCAACATTTGTGTAAAATTCATTAAAAGCTTGTGCAATTTGTAAAGGTTCAGAGAGTTTTTTGCCATTATAGATTATGTTATTTGTGGAACTCTTCTTATGGTCATGATTAGAAAGTTGGTGGATTGTTCGCCATATTTTACAGGTGTTATTTTTAAAATTAGTGAATTGAGCCATATAGTAAGATTGCAGGTAACTATCACCAGCTTGGCAGCCCTGGTTAGTGACTGAGGGCTTTACTGGAAGGTATCTTGTACAAATGAGTTCTCAGCTCCATCAAGGTTAAGCTGCTAGTGTTATGGATAGCTTTGCAAGAGTCTTTCATGTTAACTCATCACCTATTGTTTGTCACAATTTTTTATTCTTCTTAGTTTACCTCTCTGTCTCTCTCTCTCTCTCCATTATCTCCTTGCCTTACCTTGAAGTCCCTTTCTCCCGTCCTTCTTTCATTTCCATCTTTCTTTCTCTCTCTCCTCTACACCCTCTTCTTTCCCTTCTCTCCTTCCCTTCCCTTCCCTTGATAGTTTCCATTCATCTCCTTCCATTTATTTATTTTCTCAAGTCTCCCATTCATGAATTTTGTATTTCTAGATTTCTGTTGCCAGGAAGGAGGAGGAACAAAGAAGAAGAGGAGGAAGAACAAGAAGAAAACAAAAGGAACAGGAAGAATTAAAGAATAGAGAAACAACACACACACACACACACAGGAACATGAAAAGCACAATATTTTCTTCTGGTTTAATTTTTATTAGTTCATATTTTCACAACAGCTTTCAAGGTTCCACAGTGTAATCTGCACACACACACACACACACACACACACACACACACAAACCATGGTACTCAGCACATTGCACTCTGGTATTTTCTGGCAGACAGCTGCGTCAAAGAACACAAACGGACGTCACAAAATAACAGTTTTAACGCAAACTTTGTCGTTGGTTGTGTCGGTGCGAGAGTTTTTGAGGCCGGAGAATGATGAACACAATGTGCTGAATACTGTCACTGCTGCTAACAGATGTATACCAACATACAGATTCACTCAGGATATACACATACAATATAGACATACTATATATATATATATATATATATATATATATATATATATATATATATATATATATATATATATATATATATATATATATATATATATATATATATATATATATATATATATATATATATATATATATATATATATATATATATATATATATATATATATATATATATATATATATATATATATTTTAGTGGTGTATTATATTAGGGTATATATATATATATATATATATATATATATATATATATATATATATATATATATATATATATATATATATATATATATATATATATATATATTTTAGGTGGTCTATAGATATATATATATATATATATATATATATATATATATATATATATATATATATATATATATATATATATATATATATATATATATATATATATATATATATATATATATATATATATATATATATATATATATATATATATATATATATATATATATATATATATATATATATATATATATATAAAGGGGTCACCCCCCTCTATCCCCCCTTTCCCAGTGTTCCTGTGTGCGTTCTCTCAATAAAAAAAATATTTGACAAAGTGTGTATTATTTCAACTTAAAAAAGATGCAGGTTAAGTTTAGAAAGTGGAAGAGAGAGAGAGAGAGAGAGAGAGAGAGAGAGAGAGAGAGAGAGGATTACTATCAGCACCTACTCAAGAACAAAACTTGCTAATATTCCCCTCGACTAATTTGGTCAATAAAAATAAATAGGAATAAAGAAATATAAAATAAAGAAACAAGCCTGACAAAATAAACTAATACAACTGCCAAAAACATCTAATAAAAACTAAACTGTAAGCAATGACTGTATGTAACTTACTGTATGAAATTGTATGCACGTAACTCTATAACTAAGTTCCTACTGATGATGGCAAAGTTATCGCTGTGCCAAAGGTGCCATCACTATTACCACCACACAGTGGCTGGCTGGACTGGACTGCCCCATGGCAGGTCACTCCCTCTCCAGGCTACTCAGGATGGACTGGAGTCTTGTGTCTTGTGAGGTGCGTTGCGTCCCTCCTTCCCGGGCCTGTCAACGAGAGACCTGCAACTAATGTATTCTAGACTGTACAGAATAACACGTTAATGCCTCCATGAGATTACGAAACAGGAAACCGTACTGGAAACATGCAGTCCATACCATACCCGGGCGTCTGAACGGTTAACAGCAGGTCCATGGGAAGGAGGCCTCGGTGTCTGAATGGACAGTGTGTAGTCGTGGTGAGCCTGAGGACCTGGGTTTGAGTCCCGCCAAAGCACGCCGACAATTTCCACAACCGTCACCGTGTGGCGGAAGATCACCCACAAGCTGCCCAGATCTTCAGTCAACCCTAGCTTCAGTGACTTGGTTCGGGCGGGGCAGCACGGGCCGGGCAAGTCACGCTGTACATAATATACGCTGTACATAATATCGCATGCTTCACTAACGGGCCAAGGTTGTCCCTCATGAAAGCATAACGGGCAGGACACAGAAAACTTTGATGGACTTAAAAACAAAGATTAAACAATTAGCTAATATTACACATGTGCAGTGTGACAGCAAAATGTTGCAATATAAGTATTACTAACTGGAAAAATTACTGGAAGGGAATTGCTGTCCCCTGTACTCTTTTCATCCAAATATTAGAATTCAATGAGGAATGAACTGTAAAGATTTGAAAACTCAGTATTGAGAGCAATTTTACAAGTCCCAACCTATGCAGCCTGGCGCCCCGGCCAGAGGCAGGAACACAGTATTGGCTCAACACTTCATGAAAGAAAGACACAAACAACTTGGCCACAAACAGATTCATTAAGGAATTAGAAAATGCTGACATGAAGTGGATCAAAATTTCAAATCTGAACTCAATATAAACAAAACACCACATAACAACCTGACAAAGATCAGTGTGGTAGAAGGACAAACGGAATGGTACACAACTCACTGGTTTCTTGCACAGGTAACTACTTGTTCTGCTCTTTACGACGAGTTCACGGGAAACGAGACAAGCGTGTCAAGAGTCTTGTGTCTTGACAAGTCCCGCCTTTCTGGCATTCACAGTGTCCTGCATGTCCCTCAGCTCCTTCAATGCCTGCCAGGAATTTATGACACCAATGTTTTGGGCAAAATGACACATAACAATAAAGAAATGCACTAAAAAAATCAAAACTCACCTAACACTCGGTAAAAAGGTGGTCAATTATGAGCCAAAGAGTTTGTTGGACACAATGCATCATGTTGCAGTCTCTACACACTTCACTGTAAGAACACTTTGCAATCCTCACTCACTCCGGCAGACTGTGCCAGCACGGGAAGAGTTCAACTTTTGTGCGTTCACACGGGAGTCAACACATTTTGGACTTGATAAGCAGTTCTCAAGGCACCACAGCAATGACCTGCCTCTGAGCCACTCTTGCTGGGAGGCTCCTCAGTGAGTCTTGAGTTCACCACGGCCTGATCACGTGTTGGACCAGTAATCTCCAGCAGGCACCCTCCCGACATGAGCAAGTGCTCTTTATCGTCAATCTCTGGGTACTGCCAGGACCTCACACACCACACACCCCATCCCCCTTGCTCAGGGGGGGACAGTAACCGCTCCTCGTCGACGGAGAGAATCCGGCCTGAGCGGGCTCGAACTGGCGCCCTGTCAGGCCGTGAAGCCTGGATCGCAGTGCTTTAACCAGTGTCAACCCTGTCGTGAGAGGTCACTGTCCTGCGCGGGGAGTCAGTGCAGGCTGTGGCTGGCCGGTGGTCAAGCTGAGCTATTGGTCGCAGGAAAGGAAAAGAAATGTATAAAATAGTTGTTGCATGAGATAAAATGCACTACTACCAGTAATGGACCAAAACCTTGTGTGTCCTGATGTGGACTTGCATTCATGGAAATGTTGCAGACTGTGAATTCCATTAACTTAAAATTCCCATGAGGAATAATAGTAAAAGGTGCACTTGCATTTTCAGCCTCTATGAAAACCTACAAAAGTATCAAACAATGGTGTGACACATTTAACAGTATGAGGCTGGCTCATGCACATCCTCTCCAGCATCTTCTGTACAGCCTGGCCTGAGGCATGTTTTTGACCTCCTAGCCGTGCTGCCCTCCCCTTCAGTACAGCCGCCCTCAGTCCACACGGGAACGGCTCCGTGGCTCACGCCGCGCTCACCCTCTCATGGGAAACCCTGCCTTGGCAGCAGCTTGAGACCCCCCTTGGGCTGGCTACAAGTGGCCTCCCTTCACCGCCCTGAGATGTCATGTAAGCCATGGCGGCTGTCCTTGGCTTGCTTGCACGAGACTTTTGATGAATCTCGACTCGCTGAGCTCAGCCTTGTTGGTAAAAAATGTTTCCTTCTCTGCATTGCACTTGACCGGACATGCGAAGGCCTGGCTTGAGAAAATGTTGCACAGTAATTGTGAATAATTTAGAGAAGTGCTGTTGGTTATTCCAGGTTTTTATGCAGTAACAGAAAGTAACTACACCTGTTCCATTTTTCCTTAAGGAATGACGAATCTAGTTTGTGCTAAATAAGAGTTTAGTAATCTTTCCATGAGTGCAAATGTGTCTAACATATGAAGAGAGTATGTATGCTACGTAGATATTTGTATAAATGATACCTCATTATTTTATCCTTCTCTCATCAGTACATCAACCTATCTATTCATCCATCACTCTGTCTAACTATCATATAGTTCATATTTATCTGTCCCACAAATTTAATCTAATGTTAACCCGGTGGTGGTGGTGGTGGTGGTGGTAGGGACCATGTTTCTTAATGGTCCCTCCAAGCGAGAAAAATGAGAAAAAATCACCCCTCACACAAACCATTTCATAATATATATCAAAGCATTTGTGATCAGATTATGCATCATCCATTTTGGGGGGTTTATATCTGGGGGTGGAGGGGCCCTGATTCCATTACTTGCTGGGCTTCTCTCTGTGTTATCACACACACACACACACACACACACACACACACACACACACACACTATTGCTGCAATACATGTTCTGTGCGATTCCAAGGTACTGTGAAGATAAGTCATCAATGATTACAGTTCAATAATATTTAATTTAATTTCAATACTTATTGTTAATTAAAAAAATAGAGTAAAATACATGTAAATGTGTTTCATTTTGCTTGAGGTTCAAAATAGCTAGGTTTAGAGAATAGTGTAGGAAAATGTCTTCAACATATTCTAGTGACATTGGTACCCATGACAATGAAGGCTGTGCAACCTTATACATTAGGCTGTTAAATAAAGATGGACTTATAACCCAAGCTAGAGGAGCTTCTAGCTGAAGAGCCTTCACATGAGCAAGTAGTAGCCTAGCCTATCACCGCTGAAATACTAATACTTCCCAGCATTTTAGAATCTCATAAACGAGTAATAATAATAATGGAAACGGTTACCAGAGTGATGATTAGCAAATACAATATAAACAAAGAATGTGCTCACTTTTAGAGCGAGTTGGGTGTGATTCTAGAGTTTACCACGACAGGTTACATGGCTCACCAAAGGCTGGCTTCTGTTCATTACACTCTTGTAACACGTCCAGTCTGTGGCCTTGATGAGGCTGTGACATTGTGAGTCTGTAACAACAGCTGAAGGTCACAGCCAATAGTTTTGGCCACAGCTTCCCTCGCCGTGAGGTGGGCGACTGTTTCAGTCCTTGCAGCTGTGCCTCTCCCTGCACTCAAATGATACACTTTGTACCCCTTTGTGGCACGGTGCTACGCTTGGCACCGCCTCAAAATAGCAAAAAATGACCCGCCAGACACCGTGCTTTGAAGTCGGCGCGGTGCTGGAAGGGCCGGTGATGGATATCCCTCCCAAGGTGCAGGACTTTACATTTTCCTACAGTGAATAGCTGCACCTAACAAGCCCTTGTTGTCACCAAGTAAGGGAAGGCCTCCTCTACCTGCTGACCAAAGGGGAAGGGGATCTGTGCAGGGGTGTAAGCAGGGGAGGGAAAAATGTAACCAGATGTCAAGTTGAAAATGGTGGCAAAAATTGGGTTATGAGATTTTCACCTGCTGATATTTTTCCCTTTCTCTCTCTACCTGCTTAACATAGAGGCAAGCGCTTAGTGTTAGCAGGTAGTGGAAGGCTTCTTCTATCAGCTCACCAAAGGGAAAGGAGGTGGGGACAATAGCCTAAGCAGGGGAGGGAAAAATGTAAGCAGATGTCAAGTTGAAAATGGTGGTAAAATTTGGGTTATGAGATTTTTACCTGTTAATATTTTTCCCTTTTCCTCTACATCTGCTTTAAGAAGAGGTAAGTGCTTGGTGTCAGCAGGTAGGGGAAGGCCTCCTCTACTTGCTGACCAAAGGGGAAGGGGATCTGTGCAGGGGTGTAGGCAGGGGTGGGAAAAATGTAAGCAGATGTCAAGATGAAATTGGTGGCAAAAATTTGGTTATGAGAATTTTACCTCCTCCTCCTCCCCCGCCCCCCCCAAGGAGGTACTGAGGGGGGGGGTGGTAAGGTGCCCGCCCCGACAGACTCCACCAGTCAGGAGATCAGATCCCAGTCCTCCTCGCTTTGAGTGTGCACCGTGTTGGCTGTCAGTACCTGCAAAGAAAGTGAGATGGCGAGAAAGTGAGCGAAGATTAGAGCAAGCGGATAGTGGGGTTGGATAGAGCAAGGATTGGGCTTTGATTAGGTACAAACGGATTGGCTCTATCTTTCTTAGAAGCGGAGCTATAGGCCTTTAACTTTGGGTCATGGAAAAAAAATCTGGAAAAATCTTATACATGTCATGAAAGAAAGTAAGATAGTGAGAAAGTGAGCAAGGATTAGAGCAAGCGGAGAGTGGGGTTGGATAGAGCAAGGATTGGGCTTTGATCAGGCACAAACAGATTGGCTCTATCTTTCTTATGAATAGAGCTACAGGCCTTTAACTTTCGGTCATGGAAAAAAAATCTGGAAAAATCTTATACATGTCATGAAAGAAAGTAAGATAGTGGGAAAGTGAGCAAGGATTAGAGCAAGCCGATTGTGGGGTTGGATAGAGCAAGGACTGGGCTTTGATTAGGTACAAACATATTGGCTTTATCTTTCTTAGAAGTGGAGCTATGGGCCTTTAACTTTGGGATATGTATATAAAAAATGAAGGAAAAATCTTATACATGTCATGAAAGAGTGTGATAGAGAATTTGATATCAATTTGTTATCAGAACCTATCAGCAAAGTTGGTAAATAAAGTGAGATAGTGAGAGAGTGAGCGAGGATTAGAGCGAGTGGATGGTGGGGATGGATAGAGCGAGGATTGAACTTTGATTAGATGCAAACGGATTGACTCTAACCTAAATGAAACCCAAGTTATAAGCATTTAAAATCACCCATATGGTAAACTGAGACCAAAATATTAGTAAAAAAGTTAGAGAAAATGCAAGATAACTCTACATAGACATAAGACAGAGCCAAACACAAAACACAGAAAGATAGAGAAAGACTTCATCTATACACACAAATAAACGGAAAAACTCTAACTCAAAGGGATCCAGTGTTAGAAGCGTTTAAAGTTCACACACATGATAATTTAAACTGAAGTAAAATTGAAAAAAGTTTAAGAAAATGCAAGATACCTCAAGATAGACATAAGATAGACCAAGACCCAAAACACAGAAAGATAGAGAAAGCCTTCCTCTACACACACAAATAAACAGAACTCTAACTTAAACAAATCCAGAGTTATAAGCATTCAAATCTCACACACACGATAATTCAAACTAAAAAAAATCGAAAAAAGGTTAAGAAAATGCAAGATAACTCAAGATAGACATAAGATAAGATAAGAAGCTGAAGAAGACAAGGACGAGGCTGGGCGCTGAGTGACAGTCTGGAGGCTGCCACCACCACCACCACCACCACTCAAGGTGAGTACAAGAATGCCACAAAGACTGGCCAAGTTAGATGAAGTGCAAGAAGCAATAGAGTTGAAGTACCTGAAGAAGAACTAGACCAACTTTGGACCTGAATTTAGAGGCAAGGTGTGCAGATACTACCAAGATAAGGAGTTAGCAGCAGCTGGTACTGCTATAAGTCTTTATCTCAAGAATCACCAATGTCAAGTTGGAATTGGCAAAGTTTACTGGTGAAGTGAGCCAGTGGCAGTCCTCCTGGGATCAATATTCCTGTTCCGATGCAACAGACCTTCCACTAAGTTCACCTACTTGCTGTCATTGCCGGCGGGAGGGAGATGCCAGGAGTGTAGTGAAGCTCATACCAGTGCCCTGTTGCCTGTAACCTGCTACAAGCCATAGAGAGGATTATCTTGCAGGCACTGCTGAATGGTCCTGTCAACATCAACGTCGGTGGAGCGAAGGCGCGGCACAAATTACGCGATGACATTCTAACACAGTTTGGAGGCGTCACAGTGCAGGTGTTTCTGATCACCCGCTCTCGTGAACTATGGGCCAGGGAAGGTGATGGACAGGACTTAGACTGACATTCTTAGACAAGATTAGAAAGGTCTTTAAGGAAAGAAGAGTAGTAGTGAAGAACAGACAAGTGAAAATAAGAGTACTGGTTCTAAAGACAGGGTGTACTCCATGCTTCCTCCAAGCAAGAAAACTCTGTTTCTGTGTCAGGAAATTGTTATGGTGGAGTACTGGGATTGATGGCACTGTTGTCAGTGCTCAGGTGGTAATGGTGCAGACATGTTAGTACCAGCTTTGTGAAGAAGTGTAAGCCACAGTGGAGTAGGCCATACTCTGGTTGTGGTGGTCACAGTGGTGGAAAATGTCTTTGAGTTAAAGTTGTGGGACAGGGAAGTGGTGTCATTGCTGCCCTACCAGCCCTTGGCTAGGCCATATTCAGGGCTGGATTCCTTTCCTCAGGTTGACGATGACTACCACCATGATTCTCCCATTGATATATTGGTTGGGCTAGATCTCTATTGGACATTGATTTCTCCTGTAGATGCCTTCCATGTTGTAGCCATGAAGTCTGTCTGTGGTTACATCTTAATGAATCCACCTCTGTGTACTCTGCACCACAATTGTTGTGTCTCCTCTGCTTTGAGTAAGTCTTGTGGGGGTTAAGCCTAAGGAACTTGTTATGCCAAAGATGTGAGCGAATTTGAGAGTAGTACAGTACAGTTTGTGAATGGTCGCTAGGAGGTTGCACCACCATCGAAGGATCATTCTGCCAAGGAAAAGCTTTTGAGTAATGAAATCATAGTCAGTAGAAGTAAGCTAATGGCTAAGTTAGAGCAAGATAAGAAAGAGTATCAACAGATGGTCTCATCACATAATAGAAGAGGTGCCAAGTCAGGAAATTGCAGGTGTGAATCCCGTGTACTATATGTCTCATGGCCCAGCAGTGAAGTTAAGTGGTCCAGGTACCAAGACAAGGCCTGTGTCTGATGTCCCTTGTTACAATGGCTGTTTGTCCTCAGGCCCAGCACTCAGCCCTGACTTGGTTGAGGTGCTTTCGTCGTTGGCCCATTGCTATTATTACAGCAGACATAATTTGCAAATCAGTGTTCAAGAGAAGGATAGAGATGTTCACAGATTTTCACGGCCAAGAGACCACGGTACAATGCGAGACTCCCACGTTTGGTAACACAACCCGTCCATTTCTGCCACCATCAAACACCGTCTGGATAAGTGTCCCCAGACTAGTGTAGTGCAGGATTTGAAGGCTGACATGTACACAGGTTGAGTGGTTCTGCCACAGAAGCAGCGGAGAAAGTCTGTCAAGCATGTAGCATTTTTGCTGATGGCAGTATGGAGCTTACAAAGCTTGTGTCAAGTAGTTTGTTGATTACTTCTAAGTTACATGACAAGGTGCCTCTTTCAGGTGGTGCAGCTCACAGCAGGACAGTTTCTCCCTTGATGGCATCGTGTAGAAGTAGTCTCCACTAAGCCAAGCATCCTTAGTGTGAGATCTGTGACCCTTTAGGATTAATTAGTCCATTTGTTATGTAGGCCAAGATACTTTTTCAGGAACTCTAGAAACTGGGTCTGACTTGGGATCAAGAAATACCATCAGAGTTGAAGTTAAAATTTCAGAAATGGCTCCTTAGTCGTCAACACTCCAAGAACTTTCATATGTGATTTTCCAGGAGAGGCTCAGGAGAAGCTTAGTCATGTGGAGCTGCATGGGCTTGATGATGCCTCACACCTGCGAGTACCTGTGGAGAACATCAGGTGTCACTAGTATCCTCCAGAGTTGTGCGCCCAGAAGGACACTGCCAAGACTCATGGGTGATCACTTTTGTGTTGAAGATTAGTTGTGAAGAATGGCCTTAGCCTAGATAACAATGCTGGACAGATTCTACTATTGCTCCGTCATGGAGGTAAGAAAGAAATATTTGTAGCTGATCGGGTAAAGGAGAGTTAACGCCTCCAAGTTGCTGCCAACATTGTGGAAGTAAGGACAGGAGGAGGCTGAACATCACGGAGGAAATGGACAGTGGAGGAGGCGGCCGTATCCCGCCCTCCACAGGGAAGAAATGGATGATGATGATGAACACTATCACCACTCACCATCATGAAGCACCAGGTCAACCTTCCATGTCTTGAGCGTGGACTTGAGTTCTCTGCGGCGGTGATGTCGGCCACAGTGGTCCCTGGTGTGGGGAGGCAATCTTCTTGGCCGCCAGGCACAGGTCCACGCCAGACTGCTGGAGGAACTGGTGTTGAGTGGGAGCTTGTGCGTGGCGGGCCTGGCTGGGACACCTGTGGAGAGTGTCCCTGGTGTGGGGAGGAGATCTTCTTGGCCGCCAGGCACAGGTCCACGCCAGACTGCTGGAGGAACTGGTGTTGAGTGGGAGCTTGTGCGTGGCGGGCCTGGCTGGGACACCTGTGAGAGTGTCCCTGGTGTGGGAGGATCTTCTTGGCCGCCAGGCAGGTCCACGCCAGACTGCTGGAGGAACTGGTGTTGAGTGGGAGCTTGTACGCGGCGGACCTGGCTCGGACACCTGTGGAGAGCGAGGAGGTGGTACTAGGAGTTGTTTCAGTGTGTAGACTGGATCCAAAACCTGTATACTGCAAAAGTGCATGAATGATTGTATTCAATTATCACCCACCAACAGAGTAAAAAAAATATATATCGTTACATTGATGGCACCACACTGAGTGCAGCTGTTAACTGTATACACAGTAAACCCTGGATATAACGGACCCGCTCATAATGGATTTTGGACATAGCGGCGGTGTCTGAGCCATTGCCAGGAAACAGTCAACGATATATCAAGCCACTTATTGGCTGGAGGAGACACTTTGGGGCTGGAAATCGCCAAACACTGACTACGACTGATTATTTTTCAAGGGCAGACTTTAGTATTTTCTCATTATACAGGACAAATATCCTAACACACTGCAAAGTTAACTTATCCCCCAATAAGTTTTATCCACGGAACAGAAGGAGGCTGCTGTGAATGTATCTATAGGCCTATTTCAGTTGTCAGAGGAAAGGCAGTAATCCTCAGAGATATCTTATTTCTTAGAGAGACTGGAGACCTTCCTGTAATGGTAGCCTGGAAAACTCTCTCTCTCTCTCTCTCGAGATTATTAGTGTGTGTGTGTGTGTGTGTGAAAGAGAGAGAGAGAGAGAGAGAGAGAGAGAGAGAGAGAGAGAGAGAGAGAGAGAGTGTGTGTGTGTGTGTGTCTCACACACACACACACACAAGGTGAAATGGGAAGGGTGTGTGGAGGGAGGCGGAAGTGAGAGTCAGGTCATGTCTGACTGACGCCCTGAGACTCTCTCCTCAGGACGTCACGTTACTCTCCCTCAGGACTTCACCTGACTCTCCCTCAGGACGTCACGTGACTCTCCCTCAGGACGTCACCTGACTCTCCCTCAGGACCTCACCTGACTCTCCCTCAGAACCTCACCTGACTCTCCCTCAGAACCTCACCTGACTCTCCCTCAGAACCTCACCTGACTCTCCCTCAGGACGTCACCTGACTCTCCCTCAGGACGTCACCTGACTCTCCCTCAGGACGACACCACTGACTCTCCCTCAGGACCTCACCTGACTCTCCTCAGGACGTCACCTGACTCTCCTCAGGACGTCACCTGACTCTCCCTCAGGACCTCACCTGACTCTCCTCAGGACGTCACCTGACTCTCCTCAGGACCTCACCTGACTCTCCTCAGGACCTCACCTGACTCTCCTCAGGACCTCACCTGACTCTCCCTCAGGACGTCACGTGACTCTCCTCAGGACGTCACCTGACTCTCCCTCAGGACGTCACCTGACTCTACCTCAGGACGTCACGTGACTCTCCCTCAGGACGTCACCTGACTCTCCTCAGGACGTCACCTGACTCTCCTCAGGACGTCACCTGACTCTCCCTCAGGACGTCACCTGACTCTCCCTCAGGACGTCACCTGACTCTCCCTCAGGACGTCACCTGACTCTCCCGCCGGCCGTCACCTGACTCTCCCTCAGGAGGTCACGTGACTCTCCTCAGGACGTCACCTGACTCTCCTCAGGACGTCACCTGACTCTCCTCAGGACGTCACCTGACTCTCCCTCAGGACGTCACCTGATCCTCAGGACGTCACGTGACTCTCCCTCAGGACGTCTCCGGACGTCACCTGACTCTCCCTCAGGACGTCACCTGACTCTCCCTCAGGACGTCCATCAGGACGTCACCTGACTCTCCCTCAGGACCTCACCTGACTCTCCCTCAGGACGTCACCTGACTCTCCCTCAGGACGTCACCTGACTCTCCCTCAGGACGTCACCTGACTCTCCCTCAGGACGTCACCTGACTCCCTCAGGACGTCACCTGACTCCCTCAGGACGTCACCTGACTCTCCCTCAGGACGTCACCTGACTCTCCCTCAGGACGTCACCTGACTCCCTCAGGACGTCACCTGACTCTCCCTCAGGACGTCACCTGCCTCTCCTCAGGACCTCACCTGACTCTCCTCAGGACCTCACCTGACTCTCCTCAGGACGACACCTGACTCTCCCTCAGGACCTCACCTGACTCTCCCTCAGGACGTCACCTGACTCTCCCTCAGGACCTCACCTGCCTCTCCCTCAGGACCTCACCTGACTCTCCCTCAGGACCTCACCTGCCTCTCCCTCAGGACCTCACCTGACTCTCCCTCAGGACCTCACCTGCCTCTCCCTCAGGACCTCACCTGCCTCTCCCTCAGGACCTCACCTGCCTCTCCCTCAGGACCTCACCTGACTCTCCCTCAGGACCTCACCTGGCGCCAGAAGGTATATTTGCGTCTTACCACTAATTAACTATTGAGGAAGGTGTGTTCATTGCACTAAAGACTAGTTATAAAACATATATATAGAAGTGAAATAAAGTACTTATATTCATAAACTAAAGTAGTGTTGCTATGTTCTGTGCCAAGTCTCGGGTGTTGCACTACTGTAAGGTCTTATAAGTGTCAAGTACCACAGAAAAGTACATGTAGACACTTAACACTTTTCAGCAATAATCCTTGCCAGCGAGGGTTGACTAAGGCACTGTTATTACCAGGCCGGTTGGCATGCCTGCTGACGCGTTTGTTACGGGACAGCACCACTACGACAGCCAACTACTGTACTGTTACTTATATATACTGTTATAAGTGTTACAGGACCACTACGACACCATGCAACTACTGTACTGTTACTTATATATACTGTTATAAGTGTTACAGGACCACTACTACACCATGCAAGTACTGTACTGTTACTTATATATACTGTTATAAGTGTTACAGGACCACTACTACACCATGCAAGTACTGTACTGTTACTTATATATACTGTTATAAGTGTTACAGGACCACTACTACACCATGCAACTACTGTACTGTTACTTATATATACTGTTATAAGTGTTACAGGACCACTACTACACCATGCAAGTACTGTACTGTTACTTATATATACTGTTATAAGTGGAATTGTTTGTATATTTTATCTCTCCCTTTTCTTCTCTACCTTTCTCACTCCCCAGCTCCTTCATTCTCTCTCTCTCTCTCTCTCTCTCTCTCTCTCTCTCTCTCTCTCTCTCTCTCTCTCTCTCTCTCTCTCTCTCTCTCTCTCTCTCTCTTCTTTCCTCCCTTCCTTCCACGAGTGTGTCTGTGTGGCTCGTCCCAATAATGTGCCGGGAAGAGTGTTGTGATAACCTCCACGGGTGTGTCTGTGTGGCTCGTCCCAATAATGTGCCGGGAAGAGTGTTGTGATAACCTCCACGGGTGTGTCTGTGTGGCTCGGTCCTGCTGCTGTGTTGTGAAACGATCTTCTGTGCAAGGTAAGTAAGCTGAGTCAGGCATCTTGGGCTGTGCTGTGGTAGTTAGTTGTAAACTCCTTCAGCCACAGCCTACTAGCACAGTACTGTTTTCTGGTGATGTCTGTACTCAATTGTTTTCCTAATACTGTAATAATACATGTTTCAATGGCAGATTCCTTGTCATAAATATAGTAGCTTACTGCATAGTGTAAGTGCGTGATGCCTGTTTTATTAATTTCCAGCCTGTGTCCTCCGTAGGCATTGTGAGTGTACTGAACAAGAGTGCCACGACGCTGGAGAAGGTGCTGCCAGTTATGGATGGCAGGAACTTGACAACATTACTGCTACTTATGCCAGTAATTTGCACGATGCTGGCAGCTGACAGCTATAAAAAATGTGACAATTTTATAAGGACTAATTTAGAAAAAAATGGTTTAGTAGCTGTAAGTACATGTGGCCCACTGTCAATGACTAGGAAGTCTGTGTTCAAATTATGGGCCGGAGGAAAAGTTGTAAAGTTTGGCTTAGTGGGTGCAGCATCTGTGGTCATATGCCGGAGAGGGACAGAAGGGGAAGGAATTATGGGAGAAGGGAACAGACCCCAGGAGACGGGACACAACATCTGTGGTCATATGCCGGAGAGGGACAGAAGGGGAAGGAATTATGGGAGAAGGGAACAGACCCCAGGAGACGGGACACAACATCTGTGGTCATATGCCGGAGAGGGACAGAAGGGGAAGGAATTATGGGAGAAGGGAACAGACCCCAGGAGACGGGACACAACATCTGTGGTCATATGCCGGAGAGGGACAGCAGGGGAAGGAATTATGGTAGAAGGGAACAGACCCCAGGAGACGGGACACAACATCTGTGGTCATATGCCAGAGAGGGACAGAAGGGAATGAATTAGTGGAGCAGGGAACAGTTGGACATTTTGGTTTAGTGGGTGCAGCATCTGTGGTCATATGTCGGAGAGAGGCAGAAGGGGAAGGAATTATGGGAGAAGGAAACAGTTGTAAAGTTTGGTTTAGTGGGTGCAACATCTGTGGTCATATGTCGGAGAGAGGCAGAAGGGGAAGGAATTATAGGTGAAGGGAACAGTTGGAAAGTTTGGTTTAGTGGGTGCAACATCTGTGGTCATATGCCGGAGAGAGGCAGAAGGGGAAGGAATTATAGGTGAAGGGAACAGTTGGAAAGTTTGGTTTAGTGGGTGCAACATCTGTGGTCATATGCCGGAGAGAGGCAGAAGGGGAAGGAATTATGAGTGAAGGGAACAGTTGGAAAGTTTGGTTTAGTGGGTGCAACATCTGTGGTCATATGCCAGAGAGAGGCAGAAGGGGAAGGAATTATAGGTGAAGTGAACAGTTGGAAAGTTTGGTTTAGTGGGTGCAACATCTGTGGTCATATGCCAGAGAGAGGCAGAAGGGGAAGGAATTATAGGAGAAGGGAACAGACCCCAGGAGACGGGACACAACCCCCGATTAATACCTGCTACACTACTGGGTGGACAGGGGCTATGTTGGGTATCGGAAAAGCTGCCCAAATTTTTCAACTCCACCATGGAATCGAACCCGGGCTCTCTCGGTTGTGTGCCGAGTGTGCTAACCACTGCACCACGAAGCCCCCTAGCACAAATGGATGCCCAGCCTTAATGTAAGTTCAGCTTTGAATGTCACGTATGTTTTTAGTAAATATATCGGTGTACAGTTAAAAACTTCCAAATATAATAGTAAAACTCTAATGAACAATTCATCCCTATTGTAAGTTCAACTCTGATTATTATAATTTTAGTAAATATATCGGTGCACAATTAAAAACTTTCCGATATACTAGTAAAACTAGTGTACAATTCCAGCAATACTCACAGGATTTTCAGGTTGAGCCGAGGCATGTTGAGGCTCTGCTTGAAGACCAACAGCCTGAGAGTCTTCACCAACACGCTGGCTGGTCACTGTCATCCAAAGAGTCCTCGGCAGCACAGGCCAGCCAGCACGCTTCCTGTCTGGAGGTATTTCCTCGCCATGTCTGGAAAACATTACTGTGCAGAATAACGCCTTGGAGCCAGGCAAGTCACCACATGGAAGCACAAGATTTTGTTTTTTGGATAAATGGGTAAAAAAATTGTAGTTGCCAATGATCCCTCTATTGGGGCTGAGAAGTGAGCAGTGCGAGGCAGTCAGCCGTTCCTTTCCTGTACAGTACAAGTCAACAACCTGTACCAACAACAAGCCAACACCTTTGCTTTTGCCCTTCAGCACTTTTGTATTCAGTGAGCGTGTCAGCTGGTCCACGCCGCGCCAACACACCGCCCAGTACTCCCTCCTTCACCCTGACACATTCACCCCAAGACCGTAGGCAACACTTTCCTCCGCCTCAAGACAGGCCCACTGCACACGGCTTCCACGCCCACACACACACACACAGCAAGCGAGGGTTTGTTTACGCCACCACACAGAGACTTCATTGACTAGAGTGCACGGCAAGACACTGAAGTGACGCCGCTGAGTCTGGTTTAGCGGCCACGTTACTGTGGGGGTAAGTAAGGTGCTGGGGTGAGGGAGTGGCAGGATGGGGAGGTTGGGGTGAGCAGGATAGCCCTTTCCCAACGTCCTCCACCTCTCTTAGTTTGAGGTAGATTGTGGGGGTGGGGAGGAATGGGATGAGTTACTGAGAAAAAATAAAGTACAAGAAAAGTATGATATCTTTATGGAAGCCTATAACACTGGTGTCGAAAAATATATACCCGTATACAGACCCAAAGTTAAGGGTAGGAAGGACTGGTTTAATGCCAAATGTGCAAACGCTAAAGAAAAAAGGGACAAAGCATGGAAAAGACTAAAAAGAAGGAAGAAACAAAGAAGACTTCAGAACGGCGAGAAATGAATATGTGAAAATAAGGAAAGAAGAAGAAAAGGGATATGAGAAGGATATTGTGGAAAAATGCAAAGAACAGCCCAAGCTGTTTTACAGATTTATAAATGGGAAGACTAAACCGAAAGAAACAATAGAAAGACTGAGAGACGGGAATGTGGAAGTCAATGACCCTAAAGGTATGGCAGAGTTATTAAATAGAAAATTCCAGCAAGTCTTTACCAAAGAAACAATCTTTATTGAGCCACAAGAGAATAAAATAGAAGTTCATATGGAAGAGATTATGGTAAACAAAGAAGAGATCCATAAATTGCTGGGAGAACTAGAAGAGGGAAAAGCAGTAGGACCGGATGGAGTTTCTGGGTATATTTAAAAAAAATGTAGAGATGAATTAATTGTTCCAATATACGACGTCATAAGATGCTCAGTAGCAACAGGCACGGTGCCCAATGAGTGGAGAAGGGCTGAAGTGGTCCCCATATATAAAAGTGGAAGGAAAGATGAACCTTCAAACTACAGACCCATATCCCTGACAAGTGTTTTGTGCAAAATATGTGAGAAAATAATAAAGAAGCAGTGGACTAAATTTCTAGAAGAGCATAAGTTAATTACCAGCAAACAATATGGATTTCAAAAGGGCCGATCATGTGTTACAAACTTACTCAGTTTTTACTCAAGAGTGACAGACAGAACACAGGAAAGGGATGGATGGCTTGATTGTATTTATCGAGATTTGAAAAGGGCCTTCGACAAAGTTCCACATACAAGACTATTATGGAAACTGGAAAATAAAGGAGGATTGAAAGGAAATATGAAAAAATGGATGGCAAGCTACCTAATGGGAAGGAGATGAGAACTGTGGTCAAGGACATAAAATCAGAATGGAGAAATGTAGAAAGTGGAGTACCACAGGGTTCAGTATTAGCACCGATAATCTTCCTGGTATAAGTAAATGACATGGCTGAAGGAGTTAATAGATACATAAACCTATTTGCTGATGACGCTAAATTACAAAAACATATAAGAAACAAAGAAGATTGTGAAATACTGCAAGAAGACCTATACAAAATTTGGAAATGGAGTATGGATTGGGAGATGGAATTTAATGTGAAAAAATGTCATGTTATGGAAATGGGTAAAAGTGAAACAAGACCAATCTGGATATACAAAATGGGAAATGGTGAAACATTGAAAAAAGTGCATGAAGAGAGAGATCTGGGAGTAGTGATGAGGGATGATAATCAACCAGAGAGTCATATAAATCGGATCTTTAGAGACACATATAACTTGGTGAGAAATATTGGAGTAGCATTTAACTACATGGACAAGGACATGATGAGAAGGCTAGTCACTACCATGATTAGACCAAAATTAGAATATGCAGAGGTAGTGTGGTCCCCCCATAAGAAGAAGCATATAAAGAAACTAGAAAGAATACAGAGGATGGCATCAAAAATGGTCCCAGAGTTGGAGGGATTAATATACGAGGAAAGATTAAAGGAAATGAACTTAACAACACTGGAACAAAGAAGAGAAAGGGGAGACCTAATCCAAATTTATAAATTATTAAACAAAATAGATGAAGTAGATAATGAAGAACTGCTACTAACAGAAGGAAACATAAGCAGAAATACAAGAGGACACAGTAAAAAATTGAGAAAGGGGAGATGCTTGAGAGACACAAAGAAGTATAGCTTCCCGCAAAGAAATGTAGAGGTTTGGAACAGTCTGAGCGAGGATACAGTATCAGCGAGGAGTGTGCAAAGCTTTAAAGATAAGTTGGATAAATGCAGTCACGGAGACGGGACCACACGAGCATAATGCCCAGGCCCTGTAAAACTACAACTAGGTAAATACACACACACACACACACACTGCTCCAGTAGCTCAATCGGTAGAGCGCTGCGCTGCAAGGCTTCACGGCCAAACAGGCAGTGGTTTGAGCCCCGCTCAGGCCGGATTCTTTCGGTTGACTATAGTCTTCCCAAAATGTCGAGTCCGTTCTGGTGGGGCGCTGAAAGGGAATTTCCCTGATGCGGCGTTGTCAGATGTACTAGCAACAATTATTGTCTTATTGTTAGATTACTTCTAAATGAATCTTCATAATAGTGCATTTATATAAATTTCTAATGAGGATGTATAGAGAGCTTTGAATATTGTTCTAGTGGAATGATAACAATGACCTTGTATAAATACCACAAAATGTGGCAGCTCTGTTCTCCAATGTTGCCATTTTTGAGGCTGGGTCAAGGGTACATTGACCGCGCTAATCCGCAGGTAAACGAGAGGTCCATTCTTATGATAACCCGACATACACACACACACACACACACACACACATATAGGTACACACACACACACACACACACACACAGGTACACTCGTGGGACACAAGTGTTGACACAGTTTCCAAAATGTTTTGGATGCCGATAGTGAAAGACGGCAACTATTCAACAGAGCTGCATTCGAGTTATATAAGACGTATGTGTGTGTGTGTGTGTGTGTGCAAGGATCAAAGAGTGTGTGTGGGTGTGAGAGAGATATTATTTAAGGATTTTTCTTACGAAACTGAGAGCATCAACTGCACGACGATTATGTTTCTTTAAAAAAAATCTGTTATGAATGCTCTTGTTTCCACGAGTGCCCGACCTGTGATAAGATTTTCTGCATTCCATAAGCTGCATACTTGCTTGGCTTTGCTCGCCAGTGTGCATTCTGGAGAGAGAGAGAGAGAGAGAGAGAGAGAGAGAGAGAGAGAGAGAGAGAGAGAGAGAGAGAGAGAGAGAGAGAGAGAGAGAGAGAGAGAGGAAATAAATTGCACTTCCTTGCTGAGCCTTTAATTGTTGCTAGTACATCTGGCAACGCCGCATCAGGGAAATTCCCTTTCGGTGCTCCACCAGAACGGACTCGACATTTTGGGAAGACTATAGGAGTGGTTACTGTCCCCCCCTTGAGCAAGGGTGATGGGGTGTGTGGTGTGTGAGGTCCTGGCAGTACCCAGAGATTGACGATAATGAGCACATGCTCACGTCGGGAGGGTTCCTGCTGGCGATGACGAGTCCAACACGTGATCAGGCCGTATTGAATTACACACACACTCAAACACACACACACACACACACACACACACACTAGGATGTAGTTGTTGCAACATGTTCTTTGTGATTCCAAGGTATTGTGAAGATAAGTCATCAATGAGATCAATAACATTTCATTTCATTTAATTGAAATACTTATTTTTCATTAAAAAATAATACAGTAAAATACTAAGGCCATGTAAATGTGTTTCATTTTGCTTGAGGGTCAAAACAGGTTTAGAGAATACTGTAGGAAAATGTCTTCAACATATTATAATGACATTGGTGCCCATGAAAATGAAGACCATGCAGCCTTATACATTAGGCTGTTAAATAAAGATGGACTTATAACCCAAGCCAGAGGAGTTCCTAGCTGAAGAGCCTTCACATGAGCAAATAGTAGCCTAGCCTATCACCGCTGAAATAGTAATACTTACCCGCATTTTAAAATCTCATAAACGAGAAATAATAATGGAAACGGTTAACAGACTGATGATTAGCAAATACAATATAAACAAATAATTTGTCAACTTTTAGAGTGCGCTGGGTGTGATTCTAGAGTTTTACCAAGACAGGCTACGTATGGCTTACCAAAAGCTAGCTTCTGTTCATTAAACTCTTGTAACACGTCCAGTCTATTAGACTGTGGCCTTGATGAGTGTGAAACATCCATTGTGAGTCTGTTATAACAGCTAGGGCCCTGTGGGGGAGATCACAGCCAATAGTTTTGGCCATAAGGGCCACAGCTTCCCTCATCATGTCTGGACCTGAGGTGAACGGTTGTTTCAGTCCTTGTACGTAGCTGAGCCTCTCTCACAATGGTCTCCATACACAGTACAAAGGGAGGGCGGTTATGGCAGCAAGACACACACAATGGCAGTGTGTGTGTCTTGCTGTCATAACCGATGGTAAATGACCCGCGAGACACCGTGCTTTGAAGTCGGCGCGGTGCTGGAAGGGCCAATAATGGCGCCCAGCAGCCTTACACACAGGGTCGCCTATGTCGGGACTCTCTCTATTAAGGGACCCTACCTTAAGTATAGGAGGCATCAGTCCATTCTCAAAACCTACCCAATCTATAAATATGGTCAGCCAGAACCAAGCAGTCCTCACCTGGTCCAGCAGGTACGGAGTGTTGGATGCAGCCATCCCCTCGGCAGTGGCCTTGTTGTTGCTCCGGAAATAAATCCTGCCCAGGGCCGAGGTGGCTCCCGGGGCAGTGACGTCCATGGTGACACAGTCCCCTTCCTGTGGGCCAGATGCAAGGCTTGCTATTAGAAGACCCTTTGGCTTCTCACATCAACTGTTTCTACAGGTCAAAGAGGGGATCAATCTGGTTCCAATGAGTGTTTCTTGGATTCATGGTACAGAAGAAGGGCCAAACTACCACCAGGCTCATAAAACTACCCCTGGAAATGCTAAAAAATCCTACGAAAGCCTTGCCCAATATGTGAACCTTGGCGACGAAATGTTTAGTAATCCGGCCAAGCTCCCTGGCGTCACGTATCTGCTTATTTGTTGTTTTATAGCAAGTGAGGCAGCTCAAGGCAAGGAACAAAAAGGCCTGCCAGACGCTGCTCCAGCAAAAGAAAATGGAAGGAGAGGCCAGAAGAGAGGTGTCCTGATTCCTCCTGAAGGCGTTCAAGTCACAGGCAGGGAAACACAGACGAGGGGAGGCGGCCAACACAACACTGCACACACCACTCATGTCACCCAGCACCAGGATCACTACACTCCACATTTACAAAACTACTGATTCATGTTAGTTTACAAATGTAGCTTATAAGTGTAAGAGCAAACTTAAGTCTAAATCATTACTCTTAAACTGACATAACTTACAAATACAGGCCAGTATTGGTGTGGTGAGGATTTCCAGTCACGACACACACAGCTAACCTTTATCTGGCAGCGGGACACTTGTAAAGTCCCTGTGTGGGCCAGACAGGGGCTTTTTGTGTCCCCCTTCAGTGTGATGGCAAAGCTCTCTGGCAATGTTTGGGCCAGAGAATCCTGCCGCCTCTCCACCCCTTCTCAGCATCACAAGGCCGAGGGCGAGTCCGGCCGCCAACGAGTAAGACTCCCGATCATTGGAGTTTTCCATTTCTGGGCCAGGAGGGAGACCGATCTCCTGCATCAAGACCTTTGCCTTGTGACTATGTGCCGTGTCTTGGCAAACCAGAGGGGCGCCTGGGGTGGCAGCAACCTGAGGAAGCAAAGAGAAGTGTTAAGAATACATCAGTTTACCTTCCCAAGCAGATACACATGCATGGGGTTCAGTACACCAGCCATGGACTTGCAAAAGGATGCCAACGAACCTGAACCGTATGAGGAACGTCTAATTTTGTTGAGGTGGGTGGCAGGAGGCACTCCTGAGGCACGCTGAGGAGCTTGGTGGTCTGGATGTCCATTGTTCCTCTCCTGGTCACGGACAAGCCCAGCAGGAGCCCCACACACATCACTTCTTGGCCCCGCACTTGATAATCCAGTATGTTGGGGGCACCTCAATGTTGAAAAGGTCAATGGTTGTGCCTCTTAGGGAGCCTTGCCTGAGAGGTTGAGCTTGGGTGTTGGAAGGGTTTCTGTGATCACTGGGGCAGAGGTGCACAGTGTAAACATTCCCCTTCCAATAGGCAGCGCCACAGTCCTAGTGCAGAGAGCATAGAGGTGTCGCTCCTGCTGCTCCAGAAAGTCATGATCGGACACTTCTGGCCGCTGCACAATGTTGACAGTCACGGCTTTTGAGGAACAAAACATACGGGGAACCTCTGACACTCACTGGTCTTCCACCCAGAGGAGGGCCAGCATGTCTGTGTCCAGGGTCTGCGCCGTCCTCGTCCTCCTTGGACAGCTGTGGCGCCTTCTTGGCCTCCTGTGCCAGGTCCTGGTCTGGGTGACACCTCACCTTCATGTTGAAGGGATCCTTCAGCCTCTTGCTGTTCCCACAGTCATTTTTCTCGGCGGATTCTCTCCGAGTCACAAGGTTGGGTCTGTGTTTGAGGTGGCAGGCTGAGGCCGGCCAGTGTTCCGGGGCCACAGGCGACACGTGTGCTGGCCGTTCATCAGCACCAGCAACACTCCTGGCCACAACAGCTGAATGTCCCTCACAGTAAGACAGTTTATTTGTTACGAGTACAATTTATTGGTGAATGTTGGGTCTGACGTCACAATTTTGGAGACTGCTGACTGGGAGATGGGTCAGAGCAAATGACTTCTGAGTGTTTGGATTGATACAGTTAAAAAATGGCTCCATTGCACTGTCTTGCAAATGACAATCTGCAGCTGCAACTGAATATAACAACACCAGACTCTTGGCGGTTGTGCAGACATGTGGAATGCAGGGGAAAGGGTTGGGCTCTGCACCCTCCATGATGTTATAGAGGAGGCTGTCTGCTGACATAGCCTGGGATGACAGGCTTCTGTGCTAATGGAACTTAGGGAGGAGGTCCTGCAGAGGGGACAGCATTGGGAAGTCTCTCCATAATGGTGGAGGTGCTGTGAGGCTCTCAGGTCTGCAGTCAGCTGGTTCAGGCAGGGAACAAGGAGGTTGAAATCTTCATAGACAAGGTGGAGGGCAACATGTATTGGTGGCAGATACACAAAGAGAGGAGCATTAACCCTGTGTTCCCTTCCTGCTGCTTCTGCACCACACCCACCTTCTGCAGCCCAGCACCTCACTGAGGCTGTCCCCCGTGTGGAGGGGAGGACAGGATGTACTCACAGCCGTTGTCAGAACCACTTTCTGGGCTCAAAATTTCTTTGATGCCAGTGAAGGACTGCAAGAATCTGCAATATCCACGGGGCAGGTCAGGGCAAGCTTGTCCATGTCGTAGCCGATCATGGACAGCACCACCTTGGAACACAGCGTGCATTCACCCTGTGGGGAAAAGTCACCTGACACCAGAGCGTTCCTTGTTGCATACCACTTGTTGATCAACTGGAGTGCTGCATCCGGTTAGCCAAACTTGAGGGCAGCGAGGGAACACTTCACAAGTGGTGATGACGTCAATTCTGGGAGGGTTATTCTGTAGAGGTTTCCATTGGCATGTTCAAGAGTTATGTCACTGCCAGTTGAGTCTCTAAGAGCAACAATGGCACAGGAGAGCGGCAGACCGGGATCCTCACTGAAGGACTCTGCGTGCATCTTCTCCGACACCACCGGCGACAGCCCAGCGTCAAACTTGGCATTAGCAGAGAATGGCGGGCGGCTGAACGGGAGCAGACTAGACCTTCGGAGAGGTGTGGCAATAGGAATCTGAAGGTGCGGCGATATAGTGAGGGCAGAGAAGCCCCTGAACAAGGAAGAACGGAACGCGGGCAGCCCACTGATGTTGACGGGACTGACCTGGACAGTTCCCATGTAGAGCAGCAGTGTTGCTGCTGTCCACGACTATCACCATCTTGAGGGCTTTCAGTGGCTGAGCCTCTTTGGCGAGTATGGGAAAAAAAAAAAAAAAAAAAAAAAAGTGATCATTTGAAAAGTCGTACTTGATGCGGCGCAAAGTTCCCGCCAGTGACAGCACGAGGTAGAGGTACTGCTACTCCACGTGGCCCTCTGTCAGGAAGGCTCGGGGGAGGGAGTGGTTGGTCCAGAGGTAGTCCAGGCAGATGTCCGGCACGAGAGGCTCTGGTTCGGAGAGTGTTTCCTTGAGGGACGTCAGCTGTGAGGTGCATGGGGTGCGGTGTCCAGGGAAGGGCCAGAGGAAGATGCTGTCCGCCAAACACTGATGGGGACTGGGTTCGACTGCAAGATTGGGAAACTTATCATCTACAACATTATATTTCACACACACACACACACACACAAAAAAAAAAAAAAAAAAAAAAAAAAAAATCAGGTTGGTGTGATATGGATGTAGGTTGAGAAATGTAATTATTAACTTGCAACATGCATCGTTTGCTCGATGAACGACTGAATTGTTCACTGATTCCTGAAGCCTCGAAATACTGAGCTCATAGGTGTGTTGGTAGTGAGTGAAGCGCTGGCAGGCAGTTAATTGCCTCCAGCCGATTGTACCGTTGACGTCAAGTAAAGAGTCCTGAGCTGTGTGCCGGATGTTTTGACTGCTCCACCCCGTACCTGACTTTGCCATCGTTCATGACACAAGCTATCTAGGCCTGCCTGCCGATGAGAAGACTGGTGTCCTGGCGGGCCAGTGTGAACGACCCGATGATGGCTGTACAACTGATTCCAGAATTTGATGCATCGTCACTCGGCGTGAGCGAGCGGCTGGACAAGTTTGAGTTGGTGTGTCAAAATATCGTACCCCTGCGCCTCACCAGTGGAGCGTTCGCAGTCTATCAGCAGCTGAGTGGGGACGACAAGCTGGTATACGAGGAGATCAAAGAAGCTCTCATCTCTGCTTTCGTGTCAGATCGTTTTTGTGCATACAAGCGGTTCGTTGGTCGAAAGCTGCGAGATGGTGAGTCCGTGGGTGTGTGCCTAGCTGACCTGCGGCGTCTGGCTACGTTGTTCAGAGGCATGCCAGACACTGGATTGGCCTGCACTTTTGTGGCCGGCCTACCTGACTCTGCCCGCCGCACCCTGCAGGCTGGTTCAAGGATGGAATCCATGGGCCTCTGCGAGATCCTGAGCCGCGCTTGTGTTGTACTGGTAGGGGAGAGTGGAGACGTGGCTGCGGCAGACTCACCGCTGCACCCCAAGCATCGTGATCAACTGGCTGCCGAGGCGACTGTTGTAAGGTGCCGCTCTTGTGGCCAGCCCAATCACTACGCTCGTGACTGTTTGACTGGGCGTGATGTGCGGCGAAGAGGACGCGGCAGCCTCCGCTGCTTTCGACGTGGACACCAAGGTCACATCGCTTCGTCGTGCTCGGGAAACTACGCAGGAGAGGCGGTTTCAGCGCCAGCCTCCTCTCCGGCTCCTCAGTAATGGGCGCCCTTCCGATTGTTCGGTTGTTAGTGGACGGGGTGAGATGCGACGCTCTAGTGGACACCGGCTGTACGAAGAGCATTGCACACGTCTCTATGTGCTCCCACTGGACAAAGCAAGAAGTCCAAGTAGTGACTGTGAGCGGTGAACGGTATAAGTGCGAAGGAACAGGTGTTGTGCATGTCCGGCTGCCGTCGGGAGTAGTGTCGTCCTTGGAGGTGTTAGTGGTGTCCACTAGGCCACTGAACCTCAACCTCATCCTTGGCATGAATGGCGTAAGCGTCTTCGGTGGTGTGACGGTGCGTGGTCCAAGAGACGTGAGGTTTGGTAATGAACCTGTGTCATCAGCAGCTGCTTCTGTAGTGTCAGAGTGTGTTATCGATGAGCAGGATTTTACAGTGACCTACGATGCGGCAGAAAGAAAGTGGACTGTCTTGTGGAAGTGGTGTGGCGGTAAGGAACCCCCACATCTACGTAACACTATCCCGGAGTACCGCATGCGACCAGAGGTTCGCCAAGAGGTCGAACGCGAGCTGACGCAATGGGTTGCGGACGAATGGCTAGTTCCATACGACGAGAAGTGTCACGGAGCGGTGAAGGGGACAATACCGCTGATGGCCGTGGTTCAGGAGAACAAAGGTAAAGTGCTGTGGCTCCAGGACAGGGAGTGAGTATGAGAGCAGGAGTGCAGCTGTGTGTAGGAGCCAGCACTGGTGAGCAGGGATGTGATGGGGTGTTGTTTAGGCTGGGCTGGGCTCCGCTCTAAAAGACGAGGTTGTTTTCCTGCGACGAGGGAAGAAACAGTCATGAGCAGAGGGTAAACAGCTGTAAGATGGCACCACACTGCATGTTCTTTTTGTATTCTTCTCCTCTGCTCACTGTGACTGTCTCTTTCAGTACTTATTATATCCATGTCTGATAATTGAGGGGACTCTGTTTGAGTCTATGTAGTGTGATTTTTTAATTTCCCTTGATGCCTTTTCATGGGTCACAATACTACTACTACAACTACTACTACTACTACTACTACTACTACTATTACTACTACAACTACTACTATTACTACTACAACTACTACTACTACTACTATTACTACCATAGCTGGGCACGATAACAGAAAACCTTATTCCCGATAACCGATAACTGATAATGAAAAACCTTATCGGTGATAACCGATATTCGTTAACTAGAGACACAAATATAGGCGATAACCGATACCCGATATAAATCCACAATTCCGATACTAGCTAGCGATAAGTCCGATAGGCGAAAACGATACTATATTGATATTTCAGATAGAACAACATTGATGAATTCAAATTTTCATTATCTGTATTTTAGGAAACTTACAAAACCTTAAAACCACACGTTGACACGTACATATGGACGGTAATACTAGAAATGCCTGAACCGGTGTTGTGTTATTTGGCGTCCCCACCGTCAAAAATTGTTTACAAACACTGGTCTCTTGTGAACGGTGCATGCTCAGACCAGCAAGCGTAGACCTGTACAGTCTCACAAAGCTTTTAAACCGTAATTAAGTGTTGCTGGAAGGCTGAATCAGACATACAGTACTACCATCCTCGCTGTTTCTAGGACGACACTATGTACGAGTTGTATTTATATGTACAGAGTGCACGTCGCTCTAGAAACGGCGAGGATGGTGGTACTGTATGTTTGATTCAGCTTTCCAGCAACTCTTAATGGGTTAAAAAAGCATTGTGAGACTGTACAGGTCTACACTTAATGGTCTGAACATGCACAGTTCACGAGAGACCAGTGTTTGTACACAAAAGTGCCAGCTTTTGACTATGGGACACCAAATAACACAACACCGGGTGCCTTCAATACCATGACATGCTCACAAACGAATATGGAATATCAAATTTGAGGCAGTGAATAATCATTTTTGGGGAAAAGTTAAATGATTTTTCTCTTTGATATATTGATTTTTGAGTAGCACAAAAAAAATAACCTAGTGTTTTTATTTTCATGACCTAAGTATGAAATCTCATCACCGAAGATATTTCATACCCCGAAGTTTTTTCATACAACACCGGGCCACGCATGCGCAGTAAGGAGACAAAAAAAATTTCCTGAGAGGCGGAAAAAAAGTAGTGATTATCGCTAGTTTGGTTACAAAAGTAACGAAGATACCGATATATATTTAAATAAGTAGCGGATGGTCGATAATCCGATTTTGTTATCAGCGATAAAGTATCGCGATAACGCCCAGCTATGATTACTACCACCACTATTACTACTACTACAAATAATAAAAATAATAATAACTACGTACACTGCTGTCCAAACCCTGACGTTGATGAAAATAATATCACTGGTTACTCCTCACCATCTCACACAGCCTTTCATGATCTGAGTGATTAAACAGTTGGCTTTCGGGGCAATAAACTTAATCGTACAAATACAGTCGTCCCTCAAATAGTACGGTTTCCAGTAGTACGGTTTTGGTTTTATGCAGATTGTCATGTAAGAATTTTTTTAGGATTTTAAAATTTCCCGCTGGTGGCAGCAAGTAGCCATGGCGTGAGTGGCAACACTGTTCTACCAAACACCTGCTGAAAGCACCCAAAGCGTCTGAGAAAGTGTTCACCCTGCAGAAGAATTTATATTTAGGAGAAGTTACGTTTTGGGATGAGTTACTTTGCAGTAGGGAGAGCATACCATGTGAATGAGAGCAGTGTTCATCGCTGTATCTATCTTAGTGTAAAAGAAATTCTTGCCGCAGTAGCTGCCAGTGCTCCAGGAGTGCTGCAAGAGTAAAGATAAAGGACGTCCTATTAGTAAGAATCGTCGTTACTATGGTAATGGCGTATCGCTCACAGCAAAATGGGGTACGCTGATCTTCCTGATGCAATGGAAGCACTTATGTGTTTCTTTTGACCGCCATATTTGCTGATGACGTCATCACAGCACAGAGGCGTTCCACCTCTCAAGGCTGGGAGCGGAGCGGAGGTGCCGCCCAGGAGTGTTTCTTGGGGGGACACTAATTTTATCCGGATTTTTGAATAGCTAGGGGGTCCCGAGTCCCTAACACCCGTACTATTTGAGGGACGACTATTTGCAAAGAAGTAAACTCCATATTTTCTAGTTTCCAAGATTCATCAAAAGCCAAATTTTGTCAGAAGAGGAAGAAGAAAATGAAGAATTGACTCAAGCCAGAAAATGGAGTTGGGAACTGACATAATAATATTATATATTAGATTAATAACTGTAAAACTCCCGACACACACACACAAGGGTGGCCGTACAATCACCTCTGTCCTGGCCCGGCGTGTCTTCCATGTGGTGTGGCTGTTGTTGCCCGAGCTGAAGAGGATGCAGGGGGAGGGGTCTGGGGACATGAAGACGGCCCGCTGCACTAAATCACTCATGTAGGCGGGACGGTCTGACCCGCTGTAGCCTGTAGCAGGAAACAGTGAAGTGACCAACCCCGCATAAAACAACAGGTCATATTATCAAACACATCGTCACCCTAGCACACGCAGTTGACAGGGCTTTTGGGAAAGTTGTGGGCCTTTCCAGGGGTAGTCTTATGACCCTTTTGGTAGTTGATAAGCCTTCTGTAACATGAACTCTAAAAGGCACTCATGAGGATGCATTTTACCTCTTTTTTGGCCTTTAGAAATAAGTGATGTGAGAGTCGGCAGTGTCTAAGCATGCCGACCACTGACCTAACTAGCAGTGGTTGTAAGAACTAAAATACTAAAGCTATGGGAAACACATCCACAGTACAGGCGCTGATATCAACCCAAGCTTATATAACAGAGAAATCCCACACCTTCAGCTGACTGGCACAAAAATGTATAGTGTTGCACATGAAAGCCACACAGGCCTAAAGATGAAGTGACTCAAGAAAGCCTGAAGTGGCTGCCTCAACCCTTCCCCTCCCTCATAACAAAACCCTCCACCTAACCCACGGCTGCCAGTGTGCCCGGTGTCCACGTACAGAAGGAAAAACGTGCTCTACAAAAATGAGTAAAAAGAAAAATAAGGAAAATCGTGGCAGAACAGACTGAAAAGGAAGAGAAGGGAAGACGTGGGAAATGACACCAAAAATAAAGGCAACAGCTCAAGGGCAACAAAGGGAGATAAAACAAAAAGAGGCCTGGTAGTCGCTGCTCACAGAGAAGCAGGCAGAGGGAGTGGCCAGAGGAGGGGTCAGTTTTGGATAGCAAGGGGTCCTGATGCATGTAACACTACCCATATAAGTCTGTGTGGTCTGTGCCTGCTCACTTACACTTCTTATATCACTCACTCAAGTCTTACCTGTTCAATAGAGCAGCGGATTGGTTTCGTCCAGCGGGTTCAGCAAACTGTAAAAGGTTGGGAGGCTTTCCGGTTCATTCTTCTGGGCGTCAATCTCTGAGGCCGTCACTCGCTGCTCCAGGAGGATCCCGTACCTGATTGGCCACACCCTCCTCACCTGGCAGAGAACACAACTTAAATTATTATCATTATTATGAGACCCAGAGCAGGTAGGGAGGAGGAGGAGGAGGACCCTAACAGCTGCCTGGTCAGCAGCATCCAAACACCCAGTGAACAGTGAAGTAGGTGACCCAGCCCGACTTGTGTCCAGAAACGCAAAAACAGTCCTGGCGTTGCTCAGGCTGATTGCACGAACACACACACACACACACACACACACACACACACACTTTTTCCACATATAAACACACACACACACACACACACACACACACACACACACACACACTTTTTCCACATATAAACACACACACACACACACACACAGGCATAGACACACACACACAGGCATAGACACACACACACACACACACACACACACACACACACACACACACACACACACACTTTTTCCATATATAAACACACACACACACACACACACTTTTTCCACATATAAACACACACACACACACACACTTTTTCCACATATAAACACACACACACACACAGGCATAGACACACACACACACACACACACACTTTTTCCACATATAAACACACACACACACACAAACACACACACAGACACTGACTACGAGTTATCAACATGTCAACTTGTTATCCACTTGTTATCCAAAGTCACCCTGGTTGATGGTATGTTTCCTTACTAATGAGACTTTCTATGCACCAAAGTGAGGTCATTCTTTATCAAATCATCAATTGACTTTACGATTAGTGAAGGTAACACTTTTAGTTATTCTATGGGGTGAGGTGCTGCACATTGATTTAACTCCCACAGGTTGTGTCTCAGCATGCTGGGGTGTCGCACATCAGGGCAGCATAGGAAGGGAGTGCCAGGGAGTGCCACGTCCTCCTGGAAATCAAGGATGCAATGAGTTACATATACGAGGAAAGACTCAAACAGTTAAACTTGTGTTCTCTAGCAAGGTGAAGGGTGTGAGGAGGCTTGATTTAGGTGTTTAAATGGATCAAGGGCTTTAATAAGGAGGATATTAATAAGGTTCTGATGGTAAGAGAACCACGTCCGACACGTAGCATTGAATGTGGAATGGATAAGTTCAGACAGGACATAGGCAAGAACTGGTTTATTATCAGTGGTGGATGAGTGGAACAGGCCTGGCAGTCATGTGGTGAGTAAGTACCAATCAGAACAGGAACAAAGGAGGAGGAGGATGAAGTATAAATTATTAACTAGAAAACGAAGCTGAAGGAGAAACAATGATTAAGAGGAGGTGATGGAGGGAAGAACTGAGAGAGAGAGAGAGATTTACATAGATTTACATAGAAAATCAGACCACACAGACCCCATGGTCCAGACTTGGTGGTCTGTCCTTAAACCTAAGTGATTTTTACATTAATCAGAAGACTCCAAAACGTTGCATTTCTACTCTAGTTGATATTAAGTTGAAGGAAGTGACGGTCGAGCTTATTTTTGAAGGAGTCAATCGTGTTACACTGGACCACTGACGGTGGAAGCTTATTCCATTCTCGCACTACAACGTTGGTGAAGAAAAATTTGGTGCAGTCTGAATTTACTTGTCTACATCTGAGTTTTACGCCATTGTTCCTCGTGCGCAAAGTGTCATCGATCATAAACAATGTTGATCTGTCTACATTCGTGAAACCATTAAGTATTTTAAAACATTCGATCAGTTTCCTCGGAGGCGACGTTTCTTAAGAGAGAACATGTTAAGGGTAGAAAGCCTTTCTTCGTAGGATTTGTTGCGCAAGGAAGGGATAATTTTCGTTGCCCGACGCTGAACACCTTCTAATTTAGCAATATCCTTTTGCATGGTGGGAGACCAAACTGTACCGCATATTCAAGTGAGGTCTGATTAAACTGTTGTAGAGCGGGAGTATTACATCTTTATTCTTGAATACAAAGTTTCTTTTAATGAAGCCCAACATTCTGTTCGCTTTATTTGCTGCATCGATGCATTGCTGTGAGAATTTGAGTTTGACGCGATTTTGACCCCAAGTCTTTGACGCATTGAACGCTTTTAGGTTTTAACGACGCGAATTTCTTATTAGAAATTCTTATTCCTAGTTCAAACTTGAAGGACCTGGCACTTGTCTAAGTTAAAGGGCATCTCCCATCTATCCGACAAAGCTGAAATTTTGTGCAAATCCTCTTGGAGGCTTTGCCTGTCTTCGTCAGTGAGAACCGAGATGCCAATCTTGTGTCGTCTGCAAATTTACTAATGCGGTTATTGGGTCCAACATCCACGTCGTTGATGTAAATAATGAAGACACTGGGCCAAGGACCGAGCCCCGAGGGACGCCACTAGTGACAGGCGCCCACTCTGAGT